>NW_026917395.1:0-25000 GCF_035046485.1 Aedes albopictus
GAACATGATCTGTTGTTCACGATTTTTTTCTTGTTGATATGCATCAATCAACTTGCAGTAACTTTTAATAGAAAGCATCAAAAAATCTCAAATTTTGACTTTTGGAAATCATTGACTCGAATTGAATAAAATGTTGAACATTTACGTTAACGTTTGAAAATTTACTTATTTATAACAGCAAGTGCTCAAAATAGGTACTTCTGTAATAATTGTACAGCTCATGTAGCCACGCCATCGCTAGAAGCAGCAACGCACAGTGGGAAAAAATAGGTATAAAACGCGAATAAATTCAATATCTCTGCTCAGAGTGGGTGAATTCGAATGAAATTTTGACACAATCTGCAAAAATCTCTACAGTTTCAGATAAGGAGGGTGTCATTCGCCGCACGATGCTGGAAATCAGTGTATTGAGCTCGTTTTACCCCGCTCTCGCCTTTACGAGTAAATCCTCATCTATTCCCGAAGGGCGTGCAAAATAAATGACTTATTTAATTCGTATTTGTGTCAAAACTTCCATAGTGTCGACAATTTGACATAAGGTTGGTCCTGCTCTTATCAATTGCGTTCCACTCCGGGTGTGAAAGTTTAAAGAAATAGGGGATATCGGGGTTATTTGAAGATATTTAAATTTTTTAGGCCGTGCGGTGAGCAAAACCAGCTCCATTTGGTACTAAGGAAGTTTTCACGCAAACACGAATGAAATAAATAATTTATTTTTCACTCCAGATTTTTTTTTTCAAAAAGGTGAGAATAGAGAGAGTGGGGTAAAACGGGCCCGATCCCTGAGTACCAGCATCGTGCGGCGAATGACACCCTCCTTATCTGAATTTGTAGAGATTTTTGCAGATTGTTTCAAAATTTCATTCAAATCCATCCACTCCGAGCAGAGATATTCAATTTATTCGCGTTTTATACCTATTTTTCCCACAGTGCAGCGGGTTCAATTAGCTGTTCAGGTCGGACTCAATTATCCGTGATTCGATTATCCGGTGGAAATGGTTGGATACCCGGGCAGACGAGAATATCTAAATCAAATCTTAAATCGAACAATTTTTGCTGTCATAGCACGATGTGATTTCGATGTGTTATTGAAAAAATTAAAGAATATCGCACCAATAACTCAAAGTGATATGATATCAGTTTTTGTTCTTGTCGAAGTATCTGAAAATTGCTACATCAGAACAAATTCAGCTCTTCTTCATGAAATGGAAAACATACATTCATAGAGATGGCTCAATGTTAGTGAAATGCCATGTGCCCTTTTCAGAGCTGGGGAAACGAGAAAAAACATCATGCTCTTGTTGCCATGATATTCATAATAGTGAGCCGCAGTTGAGTAGTAAGCATCGCCGCTTGTGAATCCTAAGGTCGTAGGTTCGATGCTGATTGTTGGCATTTTTTTTCAAGAAAATGGTCGACAAATCTTGTCTGCTATTGTTTTGATCTTGTAATATCTTAGCTCCTTTTATTGAGCACTTTTCCATACTAGATTTTGATATTATTTCTGATATTTTACCTCTTATCTCAATCAAACCAATATCAGTTTTTATTTTTCAGTAATTCAATTTTTAATAACTGAATGTGTTATTCGTTAGATTTTCTCACCTACTCGAGATTAACGGGATTGAAATTATTTATTTTGTATTTTTTTGATTGATTAGCACATCATTGAATACTAACTGTAAAAAATATTTGGTAACATTTAGCCTGTTGAAAATGATTTTAAAGTGAAAAAAGGATGGTGCGTGGCAAAATCAAGTCCACGGTCTGCAAAATGGCGATCCAAAGTTTTATCCCCTAGAAATGTAGGAGATGCTACCCAAAATAAACAAGTATGTATCAATAAAGCCTGTATATCAACCTTTTCGAGATTGCGAATCCGTTGTTCCTTGGTTGTTTTCATTTGTCCGGGAATTTCTCTAGAGAACTTTACTCTCGGAGTTCCCGGGAATTCTTCGAGAGATTCTTCGGTGATTCCTACGAGGATTTCGATAAGAGTTGAATCTGTGATAGCTTTAGGAAAACTCATGGTTTTTTTTCAGGTAATCTTGTGGGATTCCTCCAAAAGTACTTTTGGGATTCCTTTTGGAATTTCCTCAAGTATGTTTCTTGGATAACATGTCGTAAAATCACGCTTTATTATAGAATTCGTTAAGAAGTATAAGTATTATAGGGATTACTCTACGAGTTTCTTTTGGGGTACTTTTACGTAATCTCTTGGAATTGCTCCAAGGCTTTTGGGATTCCCTAATGGCTACCATTAGCAAGTATTCCAAAAATGTTTCTGAGAGTTCTTTAGATCTCTTTAGAAATCTCGTACGATTTCGATTGGTTATCCCTTGAAATTCGATGGTTGAAAAATTTTCGTTTAGAAACCTGAAAGTGTTCAGGACTACTTGATTTCTCCAAGGGCACCTTCTGCAATTTCTTCAGGTTTTTTTTACGATTTTTTCCTGATGCCCCTCTTTAGATACCTTATAGCAGGGGTTTTCAGACCTTTTGTTTCACGGAGCACTTTTTGGGAACAAACTGCCACGCGGTGTACTTGATCAACAATTTTAGTTTGTCAAAGTTTGTGAGAATGTTTTTTTTGATAAATATTCTTTTTACGAGAAGACGGAATCGAAATTGGGAAGTTAAAAAAAAGCATTTTAAATATTTGGCTGTTTACAGAGCTTGTTACCTCCTTATATATCTGATGAAGATTACTAGAAAAACCATAACAAACGTTCTTTTAGATTCATGGTAAATCACTTCAAAGATAATGAAAAAATCTTTCTCATTTTCTTGGAGGTTTCGTAAATTTAACATAGTCATATAACATTCCCTGATAAAAAAGATCATAGAGATAAAACAGAATGTATTGTTACAACACGCTGAAATGAATGGTATTTACCATTATTTCAATTGTTTAAAACGTTAGAGTAACAACAGACCTTATGGTTTTCCACCATAGCATGTATAGTAAATGTCACTTTTACAATAAAAAATGGGGTTGTTATGTATCTTTACCATAAAAAAATCCAAATTTTCTGGAGTAAATTCAAGTCAACTACCATTCAATTAATGGTGATTTCATTATTGGAATCTCTAATGCCATTGATTTTATTGTGCACGTATTGTAGTTCCAATGCAGCATTTTCAGCAGGAAAATACGAACACAATATAATTTGTTGTTGAACAGCCAATATTATCATTATTCAATGGTAGTTTATGGCGATTGTATTGGAATTTTTAATTAGGGTGGCTTTCAGTTATTCACGTTGTTGGTCAATTTTATAATTACATATTTTTAATCAAACTCATGCTACAAGTTAAGAACTCTCGCGGTGCACTTGGCAAATATTGGCGTTGTACCAAGTGCACCACGGTGCACGATCTGAAAACCCCTGCCTTCAGAGGCGTCTCGTGACTAGCAGACTGACCTGTTCTACAGATTACTATTTTACTGAATAAAAACACATAAGGGGCTGTCCATAAACCACGTGGTCATGAGGGGGGGGGGGGGGGGTGGTTGAGAAGTCCCAAAAAAATGACCACGTGGTTTATGGACAGCCCCTAAGAGTTATTTTATAATATGCTTGCTGTTTTTTTTTGTTTTAGTATTGTGATTTTCAACATAAGCTCCTCCATAAATTGTTTCAGCTCGTATCATGGCCTCGAAGTTAAAATTTGGAAACCGTTGCCAACGAGCTAGAGCACATTCGGCACCCCCAGCTTCATCCACGCTGGATGTAATGCATAACAAGCGCGCACGACATTGGGTGTGCCAAAATGTGCTCTAGCTGCGCAAGTTGTTCTCAGCCTACATAGAACGACAAACAGAGAATCCACAGTCCAAGCTTTCATTCATTTCTGGTTTTGCTACACACATGTAAGCTTTCCACTGAAGAAGCTCTTTGCGTTTAGCGTGTGCCTCTGGTATCCATCGCCTTTTTCTCTAAAGAATATACCGAGCAGCACGCTAACAATCATTTACAAACATTTGAGAACCTGATCGGTAAGCATAGCTGGCAAAGTATTTATTTAAATACTGTGCAATCAATGTTCGTTATGCCATTTTTTTAGATATTGTTAAATAATCCTTTAATTTCCAACAACGATACAACATATCAGGCCGAACATGTCTAAAGGTCCTATCTGCAGAAGAGAGGCTCTCTTTGGTCCCCCTCTCTTTCGTTAATATCTCAGCTGTTTATTTGTATTATGATTGTCTCCATGCATTGAACGATGGTCAAAACTATCGTCTTTTGATTTGTACTGCAAAAGTAGTTGAAAAGTGTACCATTACATTGCAATAATTGAAAGAGAAAGTGAACAAAGAGAGCCTCTCAAATACAGATAGGACCTATTGAAATGTTTGGCCTGATATATTTTTTAGCATTCTAAAACTGTAAATTTTCAACATGATTTTAAAGACTTTAGTCGATTGCGCTTAGCGTGCGTGTACGCGTGAGCAGCAGGCGGGATGTGAGAAATGGAAAGAAACGTTGACAACGCTGCTGCTGGTTCTAGACGAGTAGGGAACGTATGAGCGGCAGAGTAAAGTGAAATGAATTCGAATGAACACTGCCATTCGGAGGCAAAAAAGTGAGGAAACTGTTGGTTTGGGAACAGCATCCATCGTTCGCATGAATCGGGGAACCGGTGGCATGTAGTTTCGAAGAGTCGAGCAAAAGAGAGCTGCGCAAGGCTGGCTCTCGCATGCTCTTGTTATATGGTTTCTACCGGTGGATGGCTTGGAGTCGTCTTTCGTTCTTCATATATCGGGAACGATGTTTGCGCCTCGTGTGCAAGTTGTTATGGGGTATGCGCGGTGGGAGTTTTAAATTTAGTTTATTCTTTTGGTATATCTACTTAAAGATTCATTTACGAGTTTTATTCTCAGTCTATACCCGTTCCAAGAACAGGTCGAACATGTGGACGAGGCGCCTCTGCCTGCCTTATAGAGTTTTTACATGTATTCTTCCATGAGTTCCATCCGGAATCGGAATTCCTTACGGACCTGATTCTGAGTTTTACACAGCAGATGCTCTTGTAATTCGTCCAGGAGTTTCCTCTGAGATCAACTAGATACTCTTTCTGAACTACACACTAAATTTTAAATGCCGAATCTTGGTTTACCATTGTCGAGATTTGCACAGCCTAGTTGTCAGTTAAATGTTTTCATGAGATCTCAGCTTATAAATGCCGAGAATCAGTATAACATGCCTTATTGCCAAGCAACCTAGCTGAGTCTCGGTTCAAGTTCAGAAACCGAGATTCGCACAGCCGAGCTCGGGAAATAAAACTGAGTGTGTACCTCTTGGAATTCCTGTGGAGTTTTCTCCAGACGTTACTACGGTAGTTCTTCTAATATTTTGTTTCTGAAATTATTACTGCTGAGATTTCTCCAGGAGTATTTTGGGTTTCCCCAGCAGTTCTTCCTAAGGTTCCTCCAATTTTTTTCTGACATTCGTCAGTTTTCTAACCAGCATTATTTCAGGAAGTCTTTCTGAGACACTTCCAGGCATTTTTCTTCGGGACTCCTTCGATAAGTTGCTTCTAGAATTCCAGCAGAAGTTCTTTATTAAGAATTCCTGCAGAAGTTTATTCCGAAATTCATGTTTCGTTTTTGAATTCCTTCAAACTCTTCTGGCTTCTCTCCCTTCAAAATGATCTTAAAAATTTCGCTAAAATTTTCTATTGCGTTCTGTCCAAAAGTTCCTTTTGAGAATGCGACAAGAACTCATTTCGGGATCCTTCAGGAGCTCATTTTGAAAATCCTTCAGGAGTTTATTCTTGGATATCTTCAGGAGTTCATGCTGGGAATCCTCCAAAAGTTTCTTCTGGAAATCTTCTGGAGGTTCCGACAGAGAATATTCAGGAGTTTCTTCTGGGGATTCTTCAGGAGTTTCTTCTAGGAATCTTTCAAGAGTTTCTTCTGGAAATCCTTTTAGAGTTCCATCTGGGAATCCTTCAGGAGTTCCATCTGGGTGAATTTTTCAGGAGTTTCATCTGGGAATCTAAGAATTCAGGAGATCTTTTTTAGGATTCCTGCAGAAGTTCTTTCTGAAATTCATTTTCCGTTTTTGGATTCCTTCAAATACTTCTGCTTCGCTTCCTTCAAAACTATCTTTGGTATTTCGCTTGAATTTTCTTTTGAGTTCCGTCCAAAAGTTCCTTTTGAGAATCCGCCAAGAACTCATATCGGGATCCCAAAGGAGCTACTTTTGAGAATCTTTCAGGTGTTCAGGATCTTCAGGAGTTGATTCTGGGAACCCCCCAAAAGTTTCTTCTGGGAATTTTCTGGAAGTTCTGACAGAGAATATTCAGGAGTTTCTTCTGGAAATCCTTCAGGAGTTCCTTCTGGGAATCTTTTAAGAGTTTCTTCTAAGAATCCTTTTAGAGTTCCATCTGGGAATCCTTTTAGAGTTCCATCTGGGAATCCTTAAGGAGTTCCATCTGGGGGAATTTTTCAGGAGTTTAATATGGGAATCCTTCAGAAGTTCCTTCTAGAAATACTCCAGAAATTCTTTCTGAAAATTCTTTAATTCCATATGGGGATCTTACAGAAGTTCCTTGTGGGATTCCTTCTGAAAATCTTTTTGGGATTCTTCCAGGAGTTCCTTCAGTTTCTTCTGGATGAAGTTCTTTCGGGGATTTTTTCCTTGGATCGAACTACCCAAAACGAATTCTCTGAGAAATCTCGGACTAAACTCTAGTATAATACACTGAAGCAGCTTTTAAATAATTTCCTAAAAAAAACTAGAAGAAATCTGTAAAGGAATCTAGAAAAATCCAAGGAAGGCAATCATGGAGGAATCCCAGAAGAAGGACTTGAAGAAATCGCCAGAAGGAATCACTGGAAGGAACCCCAAAAGTTTTTGCTGGAGAAAACCCCAGAAGGATTTCCGGTAAGAATTCCCATAAGAAGTTTCAGGTGTTCCTGAAGGAATCATCACATCAAATTTCTGGAAAAATCTCTAGAAAAATCCCCAGGGTTTTTTTTGTTGAATCTCAAGCCTTTTGGGGGAATCTCATGAAGGGGTTTATGGAGGAATTCCCAGAAGGAATTGCTGAAGAACTCTCCAGATAGTTCATCAGTGAGTTTGTCCTAACATAAAAAACTAAAGGGAAACGAAAAACACTTGGCCTCATATGGTTTTATTTGTATTCCATTTTTCTAACTTTACAGCATAGTATTGTTTTTATCTAATTTATGTATATCTAAGCACCGATCAATAATTGATTCTTGCACCTCGCGTAACGCCTCATGGTCAATTTGGTATCAATTACTAATTTATAAATTAGCTTCCCAAACATGCAAAACATATTTAAAAAAAACTACAACTTCAATAAAATAATAACATTGAATAGTTGGTCGGGGTTCTGCTAAACCGAACTTAAGACCATTTTTTTTTGAAAAATTGAGTTTTCCTTACCATTAGACGAAGAAAATGATGATCTTCCTGCCATGTAAAAATCTAGTAATTCTGACAGCTCTTCATAGAGTAAATTCAAAATTTCAGTTTGGCAGAACATAGAAAAACTAAAATTGCATCCAACCAGAGTGAACTGTAAACCATTTCATAGAATCAGCGCATCATTTTATATCTGGTCCAGATGATGAATTACTTCTGGTTCTCCTCATCCCCGTCAGATTTCTAACTTCTTACCAACTCATAGTAACAATCTGTGAGGGATTTGAACACGTTATTAGAAATACGGATGTTAGAGTCAGTCTAGTTAGAGTCTGGCGGACTGTCACTTTCGATCGGAGCCAATCGAGCATGACGTCACGGTGTAGCATTTATCGGTGAGGACACTATGACGTCATGCTCAATTGGCTCCGGTCGAAAGTGACAGTCCGCCAGACTCTAATTATAGGGACTCTAATGGATGTGGGAGGATCCAATTATGTTTCGATGGCGCTGATCGCCATTTTTCCAAATCACATTCTGCCAGACCGAACCAAATCCACTTTATGTTAGAATCGATTTGTTCTCAACAATACAAACACGAACTGATTTTGAATACCTGCGTTATGTTGATACACTTCATACTGATAATTTGACACAAGAGCCGTCATTGAACAACAAGGCTAATAATAATTATAAAGTTTGAACAAAAATCAAGCACTTGGTTCGCTTAAGGCGAAACTGGATCCATTTCCTCATTTTTTGGATTATGATTTTTTTTTATAAAATAACGAAGCAATATTTTCAAAATCGGTTTTCGTGCACATGTAGAGTGTGGATCAGGGTATCTCCTGATTTTTTTTCGTGATGGAAAATGTTTTTCGTTTTTGCAGAAACCATTTTTGAACAAAATTTCAGAAAAAAATGGTTTCTGCAAAAATAGAAAACATTTTGCACCTCAAAAAAAAATCAGAGATACCTTGATCCATACTCTACATGTGTACGAAAACCGATTTTGAAAACATTGCTTCGTTATTTAATAAAAAATCAAAAACCAAAAAAATGAGGAAATGCTTCCAGTTTCACCTTAAGCTGATCGAAAAAATGGCGTTTTCACAAAAACCACCTTTGAGAAGAATGTTCAGAACTTGATTAAGACTTAACAACCCAGCTTCAACTAGGTAAAATGACCTAGAGGTAACGCACTCGGCTATCACTCAAATGATCCAAGTTCGGATATCATTCATATTTTTGAAAACTTTTTTCTACTTGGTGCACTTTGGCAGAACATTTTCATGGTTTTCTTCGACCAGCATAAATTTGAAGTACACAAATTACTGCACTGTCGCATCTCAGGACAAGCAACGACTTCATTTGACATAATCACTTTTTCTCAGTGCCTGCACATGTACAGCATATAAAAAAAAGCATGGGTGGAAAAGGCTGAGATGGGAGAGCTTCCGCCTTTCATAGTTTAAACTATTTTGAAACCTACGTGCTATTATACTACACTACACTGATTCATGTAAAGGATTGGGAATGATATCGATTTCAACTTGATAGACGATAATAAATCTAAATTTTTTTCATAATCCGACTGGGTTTATCTGAAACACAAAAACACATTCAGCCACACTGAACTATTTTTTTTTTTTTTTTTTTCCTCCCCTGTTGGGGAAATTAAGCCACTGCGTCCAATAGGCTGAACTTTTGTGGCATAAATTATAACACTGAACTATAAACCATTTTCTAATGCTTCTGACCAGCCAGAGTGAACTGAGTGCAAAGTACCTAGAAATAAAATGTAATTATATCAATGATTTCAAATGATTCACGTGTATACTTCATCTGGGATCGTTAATAAAGGCTTGCAAGTGGCATGTGTGCGGAAAAGTTTTAAATAGTTTTAGCTGTTGTTTATTTGTGAATGGTTGAACTTTAAACTTGATTATCTCGGAATAAACTATTTGGCACTTAGTTCGGTTTAGCAGAACCCCGGCCAGTTGTCCCTCGAATTCAATTTTCGTCTAGTCCACGTCTATTTGGGGCACAATCTGAATTTAAATCTCAGAACACCTTCTACATGATACTATGGTACATAGTATGTTTAGACCGTAGGTGTTTATTCGGAAAGTCGGTCAAATACTTCGCATTTCAAATCAAATCATGTAATCAAAGTACGATTGAGCAGATTGTTTCAAATTGAGATGGATGTAGCTTCAGAATAAGGATCAAAATATTTCAATGAATAGTTTTGTCATCACAGTGTAACAAAGGCAGCTTTCTCTGTGGTTGTGAAATGCGATATTTCGTATGCAGAAAATTCACGCACAGATTTGCTTACATCTTCCCTAGCCCTTTCGTGACGAACCAGCACAATTGTGCTGTTGAGCAATAACATTTTTGTGTAATTTTTTCAACTGTTTAGTCTTTGGTTTATATGATGTAAATTGTTTTGATAATTGAGCCATTACTTATACTTGCATGTGTGCAAACAAACTTTTGTTTATGTTGTGTGTGAAATTGACCACAACAAATTAAACAAAAAGTGAGCAAAAATTGTAAAACATGAAAAAGTTTTATCTGTCGCAAATTTTTAATTTTCGATTTATCTAGGTGGACAAAGCTAGGAATCGAAAGACAAAGAGTAGTTCTAGGGAATGGCAAAGAAAAAATGTTGATATGTTAAAAAGTCTGAGAGTTCTGGAGAGCCAAATTTGAGCAATTTGTATGGAAATTTCACTTTTTTGAGCTCCGTCACGAAAGGGCTAGGCAAAGACAACTTGTCGTTTATATTGGGACCGATGAGAAAAAGGTGATTTATTTGATAAATTGAACAGCTTTTGCTACATTCTGCAACAGTGAAATCTAACTTTAAAGTGCCACAGAGCTTTTGAGAGGTGTGAATTGAAGGTTGGTTCAACAAATGAATCTGGCGAGGTCATAATTGACCGGTGATTCTGCTGCTTTGATGCGATTACTTTCGTCGTACGCGGAACGAGAAAAAAATGTCAATTCTTAAGTGGAGTGAAATTGAAACGTGAATTTTAGCGTTATTATTCGATTTACAGTACTATAGGGGCTGGTTATTGATATCTATTGTTTGATTCCTTCTGATAAGCCATTGGCAAAGGTAATTTGGAATATCTCTAATTCTTGGCTATTTTCCGCTTGATATGACGGGAATTAGCGCATATGACAAAGTAAATTTCAACCGTATAAAGAATATTACGTCTACAAATCAGCACCGCATCATCTTTACAGTTTACATTTGAACAAATTTCATATTTGAATCGGTCTAATTTCATTATCAACATTACTTCTAGTATGTTGATCTCTTACTACTATCTAGTATGACAATGTGTCGCAAGTGGAAACATAACAAAATATAAAGATTGGTTATCAATTGTCTGATTATTGAGCGAAATCCTAATATATGCAAATATAAGAAAGCTTCTATCTCATCATAAATCAATGTGCTCATGCCATTAGCTTAATCTTTTGCTTAGCGCCGTATGACGTGTTACTGACATCGTTATCTGCTTCTACCACAAACCTATAGGAGCGCGCATTGAGGCCCGTTCATAAACTACGTAGATTCTAAAAGAGGGAGTGGGCTAAAGTCTACTATCTATACAAATTTCGAAAATTTCGTATGGACAAAAGTCTACGACGGGGAAGGGAATCAAAAATGAGTCCACGTAGTTTATGGACAGCGCGTTATCGCACACCTCACAGCCTTAGATGCTATTTTCTTCTGCCTTCTGGGGTTTTCAATCTGGCCGGCGCTAACTTGAAAGTCTTGGCTTGAAAATACCGACCGCCATCGCATTCACTGTCAGACAGCCAGCGGTGGTGGCGGCGTCGGTTTACCTATCCCACTATAGGTACTTGCATAGCTTGTATATTCTGGGATTTTGGCAACCGAGAGAAAAGTCTGGCACGGTTCAAATGCCAGTAACATGTTTCTTTTTTTTTCGTTTTGGCATTACTTCCCAACCGGAGGCAGCGTCTGTTCACCTATATTTGTTCGAGGGAATCAAACCCAAGTGCTCTCAGTTAGGTATTGCTTTGTAGACTCAAATGTTATCAATGAGTTATAAAAGTCTTGTGCAGGCCCTAGATATACACCATGAGAGACTTATAGTTGCATTCGAGAAAATTCTTGAAAGTTTGCAGAATTTTTCCAAGCGCCACAGGATAAAAAGGATTATTCAATGACACTCTTCATTACGGGATAATCGCGGCTATGCCACAAATCACGTAGCTCAAAACGGACCGACAGTTTAGCGCCATCATACAACAACAGGAACAACACATGGGCACACACAGTTTTCAACCGAAACTGAGGAAATGCTTCAGCTTGACCGACCAGCTCGAGTGCCGCTGGCAGCTGTTTATTGTAGCTGTGATGATCTATTTAGGGGGCTGTAGCTAATAGTGGACTAACTGTATTGAAACTTAAGTTCAGAACTCAAATTCGTTTCTTCTGGTGAACTTTCACTTATTTTCCTGTATAAGAATTCCGTTCAATGTAAATATATGAGAAAGTAAAAACTGCTTAATTTTGAAATCGTAAACACGTGTCAACAAAGGGGGCCGATAATGTGTCCGAATTAACATAATAAGAGTATAGTTGGATAAAAATAGACCAAGGAGAGGTGTCCTCTATAGAATTGCTTGCACCAAATATGAAATGCTTTTTTTTGTGAAACATAAAGATTATTTGTCTATTCGTGTACAAAACAACATCTGGTCGCAGGAAAGACATTAGACTTATTTTCCAGTCACTGACAAATGCAATTCAATTGAGATATCATACTGTTTTATAAACCATTGGGAATTTCAGCTTCCAATACGCTCACTATTGGTTAACATACCCTAGGTAGCGAGAGCTATTGATCAGCAACACCGATTGAGTAATCGGTCATGAAAAGTGGAGAAATATTTTGGCAACAGAAATGTTTGGGCCATGCGCGCCATTATTATAGGAGGATGCTCTGATTGATGAGTGCTGTTTGATCTACTGAAATGAAACCGTTGAAAGAGGAGAGGTACCACCCGAGATCAAGTGGCATGTGGCCTTGATGGAAATTTATCTACGGTTATTGATGACTTTCGGCTCTATTCTCCGGTGAGTTTTCAACGTTCGAGTTTCGAACAAATCAATGTCATGCATTCTATTGATCCGAAAAGAGAATGGAAATATCACAGTAAGAGAGACTTGTTGGCATGATTATTGAGAACGCTACCAATCAAAAGATTTAGGATTAGCTTCAGATTTACACGTGCTCCCATAATTCACAGAAAGTACAAATCGCATTCTATAGTGAGCATGGCACATGGGTCCACCATTGATTTAATAGAAGACTCTCCATTATTCCTACCATGTATTTCAACCAGTGTTAAAATAAAATGTTCATCACTACGGACTGCCTGATCCGGTGGTAAAAGTTTATCAAACAGGCGTCAAGCGGCCTAATGCGTATCGTGCCTAGAAATGGATTGGGGGTCTAATAAAAACCTAACCGTTAACGGTGCCTGTGGAGTATCAGGACACCCTACACAGTATTTTGCCATTACTGTGTTAAACGGAGAAATGACGCATTCTCTGATGACTTTGATGAGAAATTTGAAACAAAAGAGATAGACCGATAAAACGATTTGTTCCAGCGTTGCTAGACCTACAACTTTTCCGAAGAATGTATATAGTTATTCTTGCAAATAAAAAAGTTTGGTTTGAAATTAATATTTAATGATTTTTGGTATGAGATATTGAGCCAAATACTTTCAGATGGCTTTGTGAAGATAATCAATCACAACAAGCCCTAAACCGATAATCATTTATCGATTGTGTCAATTCTAATTTCATAACAGGATGTTTCTCATTCAACTGGACGCAGAAGAACTATTCTGCGGTGTAGTCATGCAAAATTCAGATTTTGCGAATATGCATCGTGCAGGGCCCATATAGCCGAGGCGGTAAACGCACGGGTATTCAGCATGACCATGCTGAGGGTGACGGGTTCAATTCCCGGTCGGTCCAGGATCTTTTCGTAAAGGAAATTTCCTTGACTTCCTTGGGCATAGAGTATCTTCGTGCCTGCCACACGATATACGCATGCAAAATGGTCATTGGCAGAGAAAGCTCTCAGTTAATAACTGTGGAAGTGCTCATAGAACACTAAGCTGAGAAGCAGGCTTTGTCCCAGTGAGGACGTTACGCCAAGCCCGTCATCTGGTAATTAACTAACACATTTGGGCAACAATGTGCAAATGGCAACTTATTCCTTTCAACTTATCTAACGATAATGGATCTCTTCGCTCTGTTGGCACTACGTTGTTACAACGATGAACCACTTATATCGCTCCGGCATGTCGATGCGATGGCGATGTCTTGCCTCTACTATACTAGTGGCCCAGACAATCAACTACGAGTAAAATGGCAAAAATGACCAACCGTGACAAATTTTGCGCTCTACTGTCTTCATCAACTGACACGTAATATTTATGATGCATTGCACATCAAATAATTATGGCAGTAGTGTCACCCAATAAAAAAGCGTTAGATATGTGTGTTATGCTTTACTAAGTCAACGGCGGACAACGAGGAACGAATGAGTTAGTCGGTGTGGAGTATGTAAGATAGAGGAGCTAAAGCGGGGGCTACCTGAAAATGCTTGTTTCGCAATATCGTAGCTACCTACCGCAGAACGATGACATACGCCCACACACGGTGTACTCATATGTGAGATACGTGGACAATTTACCAATGAACGGGTTTACCAGCAACGCAACGTATGCAGCGCTTTGCTTGTTTTAACTATGTGAATCCTTTTAATTAATAGTAGAATGAAAATGGACTACGTTTGCTGTCGTACACTTTTGCAGTTGATGATTTAGTTCTATTAAATAACAATCCGTAGTGACAATGACAAAAACGATGGCTCAATCGAATCTGTCACTTCACCACGTCTTCTAACGGCAAGGTTCGCTAGTAAAGTCTACTAGTTTATAAACAATTTTGCGATCATATACACAGCGGTAATTGCACAGGTGTTCAATTAGATCATGCTGAGGGTGTTTGGGTGCAATTTCCAGTCGGTCCAGAAATATGCTGGAATGGACATTTCTTGGACATTCTTGAACATGTTGTATATTCGTGCCTGAATACGAATAAAGAAATGGTTTTTGGCAAAGACAGCTCTTAGTTAATTACAGTACCAGTGGAGGTGCTCAAATAACAATAAGCTGAAAAACTTACTGTGTCCCATTAACCTTCACATACCCGACCCCCAACATCTCATTTTCAAAATGCTGGCATTTCGTCAATTTTCATCCAACTTTTTTGAAGTCGCCCTCAATCGATCATAAATTGGTGCAAGTTTATTACACCCAAGTGACCATGCAATTTCCGGAACCATTCCGGAGATATCCCAGATTGTACTGGGGTCAGGGAGGGTGTCGAAATGGCTAAAAATGATTATTTCGTGTGTTATTATGTTTGAATTATCGATTTTCAGCGGAATTTTCATTGCAAACAATAAAACACAACTGCGATAAGCAGATTTGAATAAGTTGACGATCCGGATCACCATGACAGGTTTCGCGGGGGACTCATTGGGGTCACTTCTAGTTTTCATCCAAAACATGTCGTGCGACATATCAAACTTCATGATTTCGAATGACTGAGTCAGAAACAATACCCAGAAGTCTGTATCAACTAATATGGTCACCCCGGAACATCTAGCATAGGTTCCACGGGGGTGACATCGGGGACATTTCTGGTTTGCAACTAAAACATGCCGTGCGACTTATCAAACTTCATGATTTCAACAGAATGAGGCTGAAAAAATGACTGAAGTATGAAGCAACAGATATGGCAGCTCCGGAACACCTGAAACAGGTTCCGCGAGGGCCTCTCAAACACAATAATACACGAAATAATCACTTTTGGTCATTTGGCAAAACAGACAACTCACCCACCCCCTGACCCTAGTACAGTCCAGAATGGTTCCGGATATTACATGTACACTTGAGTGTAATAAACATGCACCAGATTTATGATCGATTAAGGGCTACTTCAAAAAAATCGGATGCAAATTGACGAAATGCCAGCATTTTCAAAATGAGTTGTCGGGAGTCGGGTATGTGAAGGTTAAGGACGTTAAGCCAAGAAGATTAAGACAAATTTATCATTATTACTAAACAAAAAATGGATAAAAAATTAAAATAAGTATTGATTGCTGAGCTGACTGTCTAAGCCTAGCTCGTATTATCAAAGCTATGCTTATGATGACGTGATTATAACATCACCAAACAATCATTTCCGTGCAAACTAATATTGGGTCAGATCTCGTTCACTTGTGTGCATCATAATAGCCATTGTTGTTGTTCATCTTTCCATCGTTGCTTTTCAGCGTTCAATCGGTGTAAAGCGAGATCCAACATTTCTGCTCCAAGACTGTGTGTTCCCATCCAATAAGCTATTCTTTAGCATCACCCCCAGTGACCGGCGGACAGTCTGATGAAAAGATACCCTGAAAACCGAACACGGTGTGTCTGGTAGAACAAAATTATTTAAAAAAAATCGGTATCGCTAAAACACCCACCAAACGAAAGCTGAAGGTCCCCTCTTTCATTTGAGGCTAAAACAAGAAAGTTCTATCGGCGGTCCTAGAACAATTTTTTTTTTCAAAAATTTATTACTATAAGGACACATTCCACGCACTTCTACACCGCGGTCTTTGAACTTCATTTAACGATATTTCCGGACTCCTGCTGTCGATTTTGATTCTTTTTGCACCAAAATGAAGATAATTACCTATATTCTTCTAAAAGTACCTGAAACTTTGAAAACTGCTTCTAGAAAGTAGCAAATTTCTTGGCGTTCGGTCAGAATTCGTCATTTTTTGCGATGGTATCCCGTTACGCTGTATTTCTTGTTTTCTTTCGAAGTACAAAGGTCCAATTCCCAATTAGAAAGCATAAACTGAATCTTCTATCCAAATCTGATCGTTTTATATGCTGGTTGGTATGTATATGACAACATATTATTTTTTTGAAGCAAAAGTTTGATTCTCGCACAAAATGTAACACGTGGAATGTGTCTAAGACTTGCATTTTCATCCTTTCAACCTTGAGTGTAACCTAATGGGCTCGTATGAGGTCCCTCATTAGTAACGTATCATATTAATAGAGTAAACGGGTAAAAACATATTCAAAATTTTCCATACAAAATGTTGCCTAGACAAGTGTAAAAAAATATTTAAGGGAGTTGTAATAGAATTTTACCAATATTTAGGTATATCTGTTAACCATCTTCTCCTTATTGACATGTAAAAGAAGTTATTTCGACTGCCGTTCTCCTCGTTTTTATCGACAGTGCCAAATGTTCGAAAAGTTTTACAGTCGTAGTAGGCCATGACTTGGATGTCAATAAAAATATAACGATCAACAAAGTAGCTTGGATAAAATAACCACATTCCATTATAGGCGGTTATACGTTCATTTTGTGCCCCTTTCTGCTACTTGTAAAAGTAATTAACATTTTTCGCTAATTTGAAGGATTGCTGTGTGGTATAGCATTAGGTATTGAATCATAAAAAATAAAAGAAATTCAATTTCAACATAGCTTGGTCCAAACTTTTAAAGAAACAACTATGACATGAAATCATAGTCACGATGAAAACCGTACCAAGGTGTGCGTGCTGTGTTTGAAGAAGCTTTTTCAGCAACCATCAATATCATCGAAGGTAGTTAATATTCACGGATTTAGATATTTGTTTTATATGGCTGAGCATACAAAAAAGACAAAATAAAATAGAAAAGTCCCAATTTGTTTTTATTTGTATTTGCAGGTTATTGAGATTATTGATCAACTTTTTCTTATATATACCAGATATAGAAGTTGGTATTATCCCACGATAATATATCGCAGTTACTCATTTAAAGTTTATTCGTTCAATGATGAGATCATACCCTTTAGAATTACTCTCTTTGAGTATAAATATATTTGAGTCTTCTACGCAGAGTATCGATATTTGCTGTAATTGCGAAATATGTAGTGCTGAAAGAACTACAGTTTCTTCTTAATTTACGAGAAAACGCGGCAGACCTAGCACTACTACCGATGATGCAAAAAGATAGTGCTCGTTGCAGTTCTGCTAAAGATGCAAAAGGGAGATTTCATGTTTGCATTGAAAATATAATCACTGTACTCCATTCTCCTGCAGCCAGGGTGCAAAATTTTCATAGTCATTGACTGAAAACAGCACGAATTTAAATGATTCTGCACTGAATATTCAAAACAAACAAATTCATTTTCGCTCTGCCTCTTCACACAGTCAGTCAATTCGTAGTCATTGAATATGAAGCCGATCGAGAAACATCTTCATAATTACCTACGTTTATGTTTACGATTCCTTCCAAAAACACTCCACAACAATCAAATGGGAAAAGATCGATGTAAAGCATTGCTAAATGTAATCGAAACGTTAATATTTTATCAGCATTTAAACACTTTGTAAGATGTTTACAAATATTCATTGACTTTCATTCAGTTGACAAACGAGTATCGAGCAGCTGAATATGAATATGCAGGCAAGTGAATGAAAATTGCCGCACGGTGAACTTCAACTCGTCTGCTCGAAAATGTTGCGCCCTGCCTGCAGCAGTACAGTAAATACATTTTTGATACGAAAATATCAGTATTGGACGAGAAAACCGCTTTTGATTTATCAATGATGACGATTATGTTGGCGGCCTTGAGAACCAAAAATCTCGGATAATAATTAGATATTATAAAAAAGTACCTATTTTACCAAAAAAACTAAATAAATCAACGCAATTTTTATTTAAGTTTTGCTCCATTATTGTAGGACCGACTTTCTCAAATTATGTGTCGTGACCCACCTGAGACACTTTTATACATGTCTCCTGTAAGTTTCGTTTGTATCATTCAGCAACGTGTACACTTGCAAACATCAAAGCGATCTAACATTAGCACCTCTGGTGAAAGAATCGCGGAAATCAAACGAAATTTGAATTCATCGTTAAATGCATGTGTCAAGCCCTATTTAAGAGTGTTACGTCTGTTTGTGTGTGCTTATATCGTGCAATAGAGAAAATAATAAAGTTCTAATTGAAAGTTTTGTCAAATGCACTCTACAAGGATCAACACAGTGATTTAATAATAATTACGAGTATTAGAGCATGATGTGGTACACATGTAAATTGAAATTTGAACTCATCATGTCCACCTGCTTGATACTATAACAATTTTTTAAGCATTACTGCCCATAACCACGAAACTGACTACTGTTTACTGTTTTTTTTTATTAACATGGGACTATTATGCTCTTGTGGGAAGTGTAGTTAACATCATATAAAAAATCTTCCGTCGGAAAGCCATGTTGGCAATGCACTAAGGGCCAGAATCGCAATCTAGCGGAACTAAATTAATTGCTCCAAAACGAAGCATTTTCGATACATGGTGTCTTCGATAAAGTTGTTTGACATCAGCAGGGGCATCTATTTCTTAGAACGTAGTAGTTCGCAACTCGTCCGCATAGGTGGCGCCACCATCTAACTTCTTTGTTTTACGTCCTAGAGACTTGGCGTCTTCGGCAAAGCTGTTTATTTTGGCAAAATGAACAACTCTTTCTCAGACGTCAAAATTCCACAGCCTACTGTTTTCGAGTTATTTAAAAAATAAAAACTAATCAATGAAAAAACAGTTTTTAAGCTAATTTTGACATTTTTACCAGAAACCATGTGAATTTAATTTTTTTCCTAATGCATATGGGTCAAGCCAATCACATTGTACGGGAATATGTTGAATATTAACATTAAAAATTTAAAATAAAAATACAAAGTCGAAAAAACCGTGTGAATTTCAAGCCTTAATATCTCACAAAGCGCAAAAAATCGCAACATCAAATTTTCAGCAAATACGAAGCAATACTAGGTGAACATACTGTCAAAAATTTTGAGAGGTATTTTTTGGTGTTTTTGAGATAACAGCTTTTTAGTAACAGTATAAATATAAGTAATGTCAGCATGTAACTTTTTACTGTTACACATTAGAGAGTTTATGTCTTCGAAAAAGTTGTTCATTTTGACTAAATAAACAACTCTATCTTAGACGTCAAAATTCCACGGCCTACTGTTTTCGAATTATTGGATATAAACTAGATTATATTGATAAAAAATGACAATAAAACGCATTTTGATACAATACTATGAACTATTTTTATTTATTGTTTTTACTTTTACGATACATAGTAGGTCATGAACATGTCAGTTTCGTGGAGCTTCTGTTTCACAATCTTCGATCAACGTCCTTTCTATCCAGAAACAGATCCACAAGCTTTCGATAAGATATTTCGCGCTCTAAAATTGAAAATGATTGACAAAATAGGTTAAGCTTAAAACACTTATGAAACACCATGCATAAAATTAAAAGTTATCTCGACCCATGCTGACAATAGTAAACTGACATTTGCTTGAACTTATATGTATCGTAAAAGTAAAAACAATAAATAAAAATAGTTCATAGTATTGTATCAAAATGCGTTTTATTGTCATTTTTTATCAATATAATCTAGTTTATATCCAATAATTCGAAAACAGTAGGCCGTGGAATTTTGACGTCTAAGATAGAGTTGTTTATTTAGTCAAAATGAACAACTTTTTCGAAGACATAAACTCTCTAATGTGTAACAGTAAAAAGTTACATGCTGACATTACTTATATTTATACTGTTACTAAAAAGCTGTTATCTCAAAAACACCAAAAAATACCTCTCAAAATTTTTGACAGTATGTTCACCTAGTATTGCTTCGTATTTGCTGAAAATTTGATGTTGCGATTTTTTGCGCTTTGTGAGATATTAAGGCTTGAAATTCACACGGTTTTTTCGACTTTGTATTTTTATTTTAAATTTTTAATGTTAATATTCAACATATTCCCGTACAATGTGATTGGCTTGACCCATATGCATTAGGAAAAAAATTAAATTCACATGGTTTCTGGTAAAAATGTCAAAATTAGCTTAAAAACTGTTTTTTCATTGATTAGTTTTTATTTTTTAAATAACTCGAAAACAGTAGGCTGTGGAATTTTGACGTCTGAGAAAGAGTTGTTCATTTTGCCAAAATAAACAACTTTGCCGAAAACGCCAAGTCTCTAGGACGTAAAACAAAGAAGTTAGATGGTGGCGCCACCTATGCGGACGAGTTGCGAACTACTACGTTCTAAGACATAGATGCCCCTGCTGATGTCAAACAACTTTATCGAAGACACCATGTATCGAAAATGCTTCGTTTTGGAGCAATTAATTTAGTTCCGCTAGATTGCGATTCTGGCCCTTAGTGCAATGGACAAACTGTTTTTCGTTATTACTTAGTACTTCGAGAAAATACAAAAAACATCACACTATTTCAAAAAAAAAAATGTTCTAGACCCGCCGATAGAACTTTCTCATTTAAGTCTCAAATGAAAGGTGGGACCCTTAGCTTTCGTTTGGTGGGTATTTTAGCGATACCGATTTTTTTAAAATAATGTTGTCCACCAGACACACCGTGCGAAATTGCATCGCACCATCAAATCACCGTGCTAGCTTCAACAACAGCGGTAACAACGCGGTCACACTAATAAGCTACGGACAGAGGAAATAAATGTTATTTATTTTGTACCCCCAACGCATCTGCCGTAGCATAGGGGAAAATCGTGCTAAATGTACGCTCTGACGTTGCCACCCAAAAAGTGAAGTAATGTACATAATCGCAATGAATAGTCCATCTTTCTACATTCGCAAATTTACATCAGATTCCTCGAGTTCGTTTATCTCAACGCAGAGGTATGATTTTGTACCATTCTCCCCATACATTAAATTGGCTGCAGTCGTCCGGATAGGCCCCAGAGGCGAAAGCGTTTCTGTGGGGCACTGATTTGGTAGGTAGGTACTGATTGGCTTGCCGGACTGAATGAGCCGCACTTTTGGACATGGGCAGCCAGTTACTGCACGGCATGGTCATCAGTAATATCATATACTTATAAGTAGCAATAGATACGACTACTACCTACTGCTGTTTGAGATGATGAGTGGCTGCTATTGTTATGGAAGTTTAATTTGGATGATGCTGCTTGCATTTTCTATTATTAGCTACCAAATTGATTGTCAATTTTGATAGTTCAATACATTGCCGTTCAGACTTTGTTTCCACGAACCTCTGAGGGTCTGGCTCGTAGTGTCATAGTGTATGGCCGATTCACCTCCATTTATGATCTTGGATCTGTTGACATGAATATACGACTTCACGTCTAACCACGTAGATAACAGATATCCCCCCTCGTAGACTTTTGTCCATACAAAAATTCGAAAATATGTATTGTGTGTAGATTTTGGTTAGATAGAGGCTCATCCCCTCAAATGTAATGTATACATAATGCATGAATGACCCCTATCGTTTTTGATGACATCATCGATGGTTAGTATTAGAGATCCAGTTGTGAGGCCACCTGGATCGAATTACCAACCACAGAAACCGGTTGATGAAAACTTACAGCTTCTGTGTGATCCCTACTGATACGCACCGCTTTTTGCTGGCATACAACAGCACAAAGTTTACTTTGAAATTGAAAATGACGTTGACAAATCTGATAGGATCTCAACATATTTCGTAACCTGGTAGAAGCAGCCCAGGCCTCTCAAGGCACTTTACAATATCTGATAATTTTCTAAAGCTTTATTTCAGCATAACTTTTGTATTATCGTTACATTCTAATCCGTGAAGATGCAAATCATCTCTTTACGAGTGGTGGAGTTATTAACTCAACTCAAAAATAATAGAAAAGAGCTGCCAGATTACACTACGGCTTAAAATGTCTATCTGGTTTGATTTCTTTCCGTTTTCCCTTACGCTCCAACTCTAAATTGATCTACCATGCAGAAGGAGCAGCATTTTTATATTTTTTGACATCTTCTCCCCATATATGGCTCGTTACACTTTCGAAGAATCCCCTCATCATGCGCCCACTACTCCCGCCCTCCCAAGCATGGAAAATTTCCCGGAAAAATTATCTGGAGCAATCTGGTCTCGCGAAAAATCTCGGAAGACAACCTATAAGAGGAATATCGAAACAAATCACGGGAGGAATCCCTCGAAAAATTTCGGGAAAAATCTAGGAAGCCATATCTGAAGAACAGTTACCGGAATCAATCCCTGTAGGAATTCCTGAAAGAATCCAGGAAGAAGCCCGGCATAAATCACTGAAAGAATCTTAGAAGAAATCTCTTAAAAAAAACCAGGAAAAATTTAGGAAAAAAAAATACAGAGAGATATCTCTGAAGGTAAACTAAAAGGCTTTCTGGAGAAATCGTTAGGGAAATCTCGGAAGGATTTCCTGAAAAAATCTCGGGTAAATCTTTAAAGGAAATCCGGGAAAACCAATGAAGGAATCTCCAAATGAACTAGAGAAAGCCCTATCCCTTCCGAATAAATCTCGGGAGGAACAACTAAAAGAGTGCCGGAAGGAATCCCAGGAGAAACCCAAAAAGAGAGAAATTTCCCAAAGGAATCCCGGGATAAATCAATTAAATCATCCCTATAAGGCTCAATGAAGCAATCCCTGAAAAATATTTGAATTATGCCTGAGAGAATCTCAGTAGAAATCTCCTTGAATCATAAAAGAATCCTGCGAAAGATCTCCGAAGGAATTCTGAGGGAATCCCGGAAAATATCCATGAAGGAAACCCGAAAGGAATCATTGAACAAATCCCGGGTGATATTAATGAAGGAACCCATAGCGAATTGAAAATCCTAACGAAATTCCAGAAAGTACTTCTTTACAGAATCCTAGAGGAATGCCGGAAAGAATTCCTAATGGAATTCCAGGAAAAAATCCTAGATGAATCCATGACAATCACGGAAGAATCGCCGACGGAATCTCGAAAAGAATTCTTAAAGAAATCCAGGGGGAAATCGCTGACGGAATGACAGGAAAATTGTTGATGGCAACCCAGGTGATATTTTCAACTAAATCCCGAGGGAAATCTCTGAAGGGATCGTAGAACGAATCTCTGGAAGGTTACTGGAGGAATCCTTGAAAGAATCTCGGGAAGAATCTCTTTGGGAATGCCGGGAAGAAATTCAGAGATAAATTCCTGAAGAAAGCCGTAAAAGAATACTTGAAGGAATCCTAGATGCTTGAGAAATTAACATCAGTTGCTATATTTTCAACTCAGAACAACCCGTTCGAAGGATTTCTTACTAGTAATTACATTACTGGACTAAGTTTGGTCAAACTTACACTACATTTGAAATTGGACTTACATACCATGGCCATATGTAATCTTTGCAGCAATGTTTGTGCCGTTGGTCCAATTCTGAAGTTAAGTGTTCACCATATACGAAGTGACGATGATGATGATGATGATGATGATGATTGTGTACCCAACATCAGTGCAAGGATTACCTATGGCTGCAGTGCAGAGTCTTACCGGAAGGAAACCTTCGGAAGACAACTCGATGGTTGTTATCTCGTGACAAAGTCTGACCACCCCACGAACATTTGCCCAGAAACCAGTTCATTTAGCTTCCTTAGGCTACCCCTCCCAAAATCCCGAGTATCATGTAATTGAAATATAATTAATTATGTAGTTGATCAATTACCTGATTTTACCTGAAATAATAAATATTATTATTATGATATACAATTGACATATGTACATTACAATTACAACTTTATTTACCTAAACAGCACTGAAACAAATATTGAAGTTATAGTTAAAATCAAGCAAATGGAGTATTAGTAGTGAAAATACACAAATAAAACAAAACACAAAAAGTAAACCAAATTTTGATCTTGTAATTTTCCTGTATTTGAATTAACCGAGCTGGAGAATTACGAAATTAAAATTTTTATGGTAGATCTTACGCCGTAACGCATCATTAGAAGGTGATCTACCCACGTTACGGGTTAAGTGTTCACCATATACGAAGTATGCATGAACTGTCAAAAATTACGGATGAACGGTAAATATCGTTACTGGTGAACGGCAAATATTGACTACCGAGTGTATCGAGTTAAATTTGCTGTTGAGAACTCAGTAAAAAGATGGAAAAAATACGAAACTCAGCGAAAAAATAACTGATCTGGAAAATCAAAATCTTAGTGTGTCGATCTACTGAACAACTTGTCTGAAGACACGTCTGGATAAGTAAGGGAAAAACAAATTTGTCAACAGACGCAACGCTGGCTGAAAACTAGTTACGTAATCTTCATTTTGTTGATTTAAGAAGGTTGTTATATTTAACCGGAGAGAAATTACTATGCTCTTGTAATAGAACTTGTACACTGTACAATGTACAGTAGGTACCATAGAAGTTGAACAGCTCCTCAAATGTGCTCCTATGTAGAAAATTCCAGCCAAATTAGAACCCTGTTCGTTTGGTAATTTCAGAACATCAAAACTAGTGTTGATGAAGCCTTCCGTTTGCGTTGATGAAATTAGTGAATTGCTGAAGCATCGTCGCAAACATGGTTTCAACAAGTATATGTTTAGCTTCCGTAAAGGCATTACTGATACATAGACC
>NW_026917396.1:0-25000 GCF_035046485.1 Aedes albopictus
CAAATTCACGCATCTAAACATGCCGGGCGGCGGTTGGGCCCAGGAGGGAAAATTCCTGGCCCAGGACTTGCAAGCGTCCCACTATATGAACCTCCGCAAGGAAGTGCGCTCGGATTGGTCCAGCTACGGTGGGGACAGGAAGCCCCAGAAAGAAGGTACATTCGGCTTGCTCGAACGCTATAACAAACTAATGCTCAAGCAGTCATTGGCAGGATTTAATAGTAACCCTAACGGTAATATTAGGCATTTTTCCCTAAATCATACCGCATTGGCTAAAGAAATTCCAAAAAATGCTACTAAACAATCGACTGAGGAACAGGCATCGGGGACGACAGCGGAATCGTCACCCGCCTCTAGCGAGCCCCCCCTGACACGTAAAGAGCAACTCAAGAAAGCAGTCAAGGAATATGGTTCCACCGTGATTGTGTTTCACGTGGGAATCAGTCTGGTTTCCTTGGGTGCTTGCTATCTGTTGGTCTCTAGGTTTGTAGCCGATAGAATTCATCGGATGAAATGTTGCTTGTTGGTTCAGAGAGTAATTTACGAGGAATGATAGATTTCGAAGCTGAAAATGAAGTTCTAGGAGATGGTGTTGCATGAAGTTTTATTGCAACAATCTTTTCGTCAGCTGATGAAAAAAAAAATCTGAAAATATCCATATATGAATAATTTTTAATGTATGAAATTTCTCGGATTTTTTTAAATGATATTTTGAAGAAATCGAAAGAAAAAGGTAAAAGACGTTGGGAAAACGTGACCACTGACCATGGATCTACAGTCTAGGTAGTTTTTTTTTATTAATTTCCATTTTCAATCTTTGACACTATTTTAGAAGAATTCTTTGAAGAATCTTGAAGGTATTTCAGGAAAATTGAAATACTTTGATTGTCCCTGATTTTTCTCAGATTCATTGAAGCTAAAAATGTATCTTTCCTCGGAAATTTGTTGTGGTTGTGGTCAATGTTATCAAGTGTAACCAAGGTTAAGGAACGCTGAGATCGTTTGTAATTTTCCCCTTTTTCTGGCTTTCTCTATCATTACAGCGGAATAGACATGGTGGCCCTGTTGGAGCGCTTCGGATGGGGGGATTCGGCACTCGCCAGCAAAGCAGGCACCGGCGCCAGCACGTTCGTGATCGCTTATGCAATCCATAAAGTATTTGCACCGGTTAGAATTAGCATTACTCTGGGCGCAACGCCATTCATCGTGCGAGTGATGCGAAAGCGGTTCGGCAAGAAGTAGAACTAAGACAAAAGTTGTTTTTTTTTGTGCTACACAAACACGGAAAGCTTAAGATGACTTGATGTAATTTGAGTAATAGCATTTTTGACTTGTAATACGGCATCATTTAAGTAACTTTATGTTGCTTTTTTTTAGATTTAAGTTCAATTTGATTTATTTTATATCACATAGTATTTAATACACATTATTTAGCTAAGGAAGTATGTAATGTCAACATGACTGTATGCGTCAATAGTTCAATAAAATATATTTTCATAGTTATTTCCTATCTTTTTTACTGGAGATTTTCAGCGCTACACAAAATATTATTATGTCAGAAGGGTAGAAACGTGGTGATGTCATCTATTGCAAAACGCATCTTACTTATTCCGAATGATGTTTTATTGTGTACTCTAGAAACAAAGATCCTTATATATCAGTAGACTTAAACATAACTATTATGCATCATCTTCTTCGCACAACTGATCGTCCCCCGACTCCGCTTCTTCCATCATCTGATCACCCTCGACCATCTCCACAACCTCAAATTCCTTTTCGCACTCCTCTGGCGGCAAAAGTTCGATCAAATATTCCGTTTCCTTGAGCTTGGTTCCTCGCTTCGCATGCGTGGCCAGGTGCTTCTTCAGATAGGTCGATTGGACGAACGTGCGGTCGCAAATGTGGCACGTATAAGGCCTCTCGCCCGTGTGGGTCCTAGCGTGAAGCGTTAGCTGCCGCTTCCGAATGAACGTCATGTCACAGTCGGGACATTTGTGCGGCCGCACCTTGGTGTGTGCAGCCATTTCGTGGCGGTTCCTGTCGGTGGAGTGGCTGTACCGGTTGGTACAGTACCGGCATTCGAACGGTTTCTCGCCGGTATGGCTTCGGATGTGAAGCGTTAGCGATTGTTTTGTTTTGAATTTGTTGGTACAATGAGGACACTCCCAAATGTTATCCGAGTGGCAACGTTTATGAACCTACAATTAGAATAATGAACAAATTATCCATTCAAAAACACTTTCTCAGCTTTGCGGACAGACAAAGAAGATAAGCTTAAGAATAAACTCGATCAAAACAAAGTGCCTGATTGCAGGTAGAGTCAGTGGCAGGCTAAGTTGTGTTAGTGCTGAGAACGTGATTAATGGATAATGTGTTTGAAATTGTTGAAGAGTTTTAAAGACCTGGAAAACCTAAACCTTACAGGAAACTGAAGGCTAAAACTAAGGAACAGTCTGTTGTAGCCATTAAAGTATAGTATCAAGGTGTCAAGGTAGGACCATTATAATATACGAACTTATGCCATATAAATTTATATCAAACGTTTCGCAATCTGATTAGAATTCAATACACCATTAAATGAGACATGTGAGTTACTTACCCTTAAGTTGCCCTTCCTGAGGAACGATTTCGAACAAATATCGCAGACAAACGGTCGCTCCTCCTTGTGGCACACCTGGTGTAGCTTAAGCGCTTTTTCGTCGTAAAATTCCTTATCGCACACATCGCACTTATACTCCTTTATTCCGGTATGCATCTTCTCGTGAGTCATCAATGCCGAAAGGTAAAGGAAGCTCGTACCGCAAGTGCCACAGACATGTGGATTTTCCGTTTTCTTCGGAAACTGGTGACTCTGGAGGGATTTTTCGTTTTTGAAACTTTTGTGGCACACGTAGCAGATGAACGCGTTGGATTCCCGTTCTCGGGCATTTTCTCGCCTTTTGGAAGCATGCTGTTCTTCCACGTGATCCAACAGATCGTTCGGATCTTCGAAGGTTATCGGGCACCTTACGAAGCAACAGTAGAACACCTTTGGTTGTCCTAGATCGGTTGTTGGTTCCTCTGTTTGTTCTTCAATATTGTGTTCACTTTCGACGATGTGCTGTAGGATGCGGTATTTGATTTCCGATTGTTCATCGCAATGTTTGCATTTGTACAGTGATTTCTGCAGGGCTAGATTTTTATGGCATGTTAGCTGTCCAAACTTCGAAAATCGTTTGAAACAGATGTCGCACTCAAACTCTTCGGAACCTCCGGACTTATCCCTTTCGAATCCATGCCTCTCCTCGGAATGATCCTCCAGCTCTTCTTTAGTATTACAGACAAATTCACATCCACAGCAACGGATTCCATCAATTTCCAGCACTTCGATATTTCTTTCCAAAGTACGAAGTTCCGAAGCAGGTTTTTCATCTATGGGGAAGCTTGATTTCATCCCCGCCTTGTCAAGCGCTGATTGATGCGCAACGCTCGTCTTCAAGTGTTGCTCAAAACGAAACTTTATATCAATTACCACGTCGCAAAATTTGCAGTAGTAGATTTCTTTTTGAACTCGTGATGTCCTATGCCGGTTGTACGACTGTACCTGTTCGAACCTTTCAAAGCACAAATTGCACTCGAAGCCTATGTAGTCATCATCCTTCCGAGGATGTACCTCCCCACAATGGTCGATCAGGTCCTGATAGTCGTGAAATACCATCCCACATCCGCAACACCGTTCCCCACTCATATGAATGATCTGGTACTCCTGAGTTTCGTCAATACACAGAATAAACTCGCCATCCGGGTAGGCCATCTCTTTGGCCACGCGTTTGCGAGACTTACCGCCCTTCCGGTCCTTGGATTTCTTAGAACTGCCGTTACCCTGATCTTCCACGGAGTACGAAACGATCTGGTGCGCTTTGCTCAAATTTTGATGCTGCACCAGACGGTATCGGATGTCGAAGAGGATGTCGCACTCGGTACAGTGGTAAATTTCATTGGAATCGTAGTTCTTCGTGTGGTTTAGCAGCTTCATTCGATTGGGGAAGATCACGAAGCACGTTTGGCATTGGAATACCTGCAAGAAGCATTGAATTATTGTCGTCCAAGTCTATACTGCGATACAAAACAGTATGCAACAAAATGATATGCGGAAATCTTACGAAACTGTTACTGCTTTTGCTAACATTTAAGTCGAAAAAGTGCTCAATATTTAACTACCTAATACATGATTTACCCAACATGACTCATTCTGTTATGAAACAACTAGGTACGTACCCCATCGCTAATGTGAATTCCAGCCCGATGCGAATGTTCCAGCCTACTGTGCCGAACCAGATCCTGCTTGGATGGCAAAATCTCATCGCAACCGCAACAACGAACCCCTCTCACTTTGATCACATTGTACGTTTCGAACGTTTCGATACTTTCGATCTGCTCTTTGGTAGGGTATTTTGTAATTTTACCCTTACTGGGGGCGACTTCCTTTGGAAGCGGTAGCGGTTCCTTCACTGGTGTTTCCAATGGTTCCTCCGGAGGTTCCAGCTGTAGGGGATCGCTCAGGCTTTCGCCAGCCTTTTCGGCCTTCAGCCGGATGGCTACGGCTTGTAGGATTTCCTCCGAGTCACGGATCAACTTCCTCAAGGTGAATGCGTCAACCAATCTGGTTAGGCAATCAGGACACACGCTGTCCGGAAGATTGTCGTCGTGCGAAACCTAGGTACAGAAAAATCACCACAGGGATGGTTATCGATGTTAGGAGACATAAATGAAGGCTTTATAAATCAAAACTTACCATCACATCGGCACAGTCAATGATCATGTTGGCAATGACTTCGCCTTTCCGCTCGCAAAACAGCGAAATCATCTCACCGGGACGAAGATCGTTCCGCGCACAAATTCGACAATATTGGTCCATCGCTTTCGTTTACTTCCGGAAACTTTTTCAAACAACAGCGAACCGTGTGGCAAAATAAGCTTTATAAGCGGAGAGGAACGCGTCACTTTTTGAGGGTGTCAACTGCGCGCGGGCCGGTTTTACAGAAGGGGCTTTCGTTCGATCAGCTGCGCTGTCAACAAAATCAACTGTGGTGTTTTGTTGTTGACAAACAGAGGAAGCGATTTCGCAGATTTTGTCTGCAATTTTACCTATAAAATTCCGTCTAAATCAATGTGAAAACTATGGATGAGTTGTGCAGGACTTGTCTGTCTGCCTTGGGAACCGAGCACAGCAGCGTATCGGTGTTCAACGAGACGGAAATGGGAGATACGATTGCGGCCCTTTTGGGGGAGTACTGTTGCTTGAAGGTAAGTTGCAACGTATTTCATGGATGCAGGTATGCTGCTGTTTTTATTTCTGTGTATTTTAACTTAAGTCTTTACGGAGCGTCATCACAATCATCAATTTGGGTTGTTTAGTGAACAAAATATTGCTATTTTCTATATCCTAATTGGCCTTCTAAAGTGAGGTTAAATTTTGTGAAATCCCATTTCGTATTTTAGTGATTGAGTCGTTTCAGATAAAATTCAATGTGGGATCGGGGTAGAAAAATTCATTTTATCGATAAATTTACCAAAAAACTAATGATTAAACTGATGGGGAACTGGTATTTCCCTTTCAAACTTCCAAATTTTCACGACATAACCTCAACTTTTAATCGCCAATAGAAAGAGCTCATTTTTCTGAGTATAACGTGATTTTATTGCGTTCCAATACCTTTGTTTTGATGGTTAAATAAACAAAACAGTTTTTATTTTTGTGGCTAGAATGACAGTTCAATCGATAAAATGACAGTTCATCCCGAACAAAAAAATTTCCCCATACAAACTTTAAATGCATTTTAAAAATAGTTCCCGGGCACCAAAAATGATGAAATTTTGGATTTCGACTATTTTTTGGACGGAGATTCCGATTATGGAATAATCTGGATACCCCTAAAGAACCCAATTGTTGCTCTTAAATCTAAAAGATGCAAATCTCGAGTTCTACTGCATAAAAGGGGCTGAAAATTTAATCATTTGTACACGAAAAAAACTAGCGAAATTCATCGAAATACCTTATGAAAATTTGCTATAACTAATTCTTATGGATGGCATAAGAATACCTTATGAAAATTGATCGTGCTTGCTATGACAAATTTTATAAGATAGACTTATGAAAAGAACAAAAAAATCTTAAAAAGAAGCAGACTGGATTCAACCCATGAACGTCGGGATCACCGAGCCCGTGTTTTATCCACACGGCTACCGACGCTTGAGAATACCATGTTGCTAAACATGAATAAAAGCCAAGCTGTGAGACGATTCTACGTCATAGAGTGACCTTATGAAACTCATCCGAATCATTATGAATTATTTAAAGGCCGTTTCATAAGTTGGGCCTTATGGAAATCTTAGGTGCCGGCCAGAGTGGACGCGTCACGCGGCGCGGCGCGGTGCAATGCGGCATTTGACAGGTCGCGCGGCGACGCGCGGCAGAACTCCGTTCATTAGAATACAGGGAAAACAATCATAACATGCCAGAGTGCGCGCGGAACGATGCGAAGCGGAAAGCGTTTAGCCGCGCGACGCACGACAAAACAGTGCATGCACTGTTTTTGATGCGGAAGTAACGCGGTTCGCGCGGAGAATTTTGTATTTTTGTGTGGATTTCGTCCGTTTTTACCAAATCATGGCGCTAATTTTACGAAATTGTTTTTCAAATGCATTCAAATGTGAATGTAAAAATATAAACATGAATAATACCACATGTTTATTATCCGGTGGCGTCTCGTAACCTCACTTTTCACCTATTCTGCGAAACAAAATCAGTAATTCCTTCAAATTTATGACTAAAGACTTAACGGAAATAATCGAAATATCTGTCATTCTACATTCATTACAAGCAGAGCTTTCACATTACCCCTACCCATGTTTCATGCACAAAAACGGTTGGCACCCTCTCGTTTATTTTACTATCTCGAAGTATTCTACTAGGGCTGTAGGCTTAAAAAATTGTTTCAAAATAAAAATATACTATTTTTGAGTTAACAAATTTGTTCCATTGCATTGCTGTTTAAAAATAAACGAAGGGGTGCCATTTTATACGTATACAACCCTGTGGTAGCTCTGACTACAAGCACACTTGTTCATAAAATTTCAAAATTTGTGCCTGTAGGACGGGTAGATTTGAGGTTAGGGAATCACCATTGTCCCAAATGTATACCTCTTCTGAATCATCTGAAATAAATAGCAGTTGAAGGTAAATTTAGATAAATTATTCATTTTTAATTTTAGGTTGAGCACAATAATCACATATCTCCTGGAAATTTTTCATTAGATAACTCTAGAAAACTGTTGAAATGCTATGGCTTTTAAACCGATAGAGAGGAGACAGCTCGCTTTGATTGTGTGCTACTGGTTGTCAAGGCGAACCTGTCACAAACTGTCCCTGCAACCCGAGTTGGAAATTATACATTGATGGTGTGAAGTGATCCAATATCCAAAAAATCTTAACAAAACTTCTCACCGTTTGTTGTAATTTGAAAGATAAAATAACTATGGTGAGTTTAATAAAATATTTATTAAATAAAATAGTTATGGTCAGTGTTCATGTGTAAAGGTGGAGGAAATTATGAAAACTTTTCAGTTTGCTTTACGAACAGACGCGTTGCACCGCGTTCACTGTGGCTATCAAGTCGCGTTGGAAGCCGCGTCAAAAACGCGCCGTACCGCGTCGCGTCGCGTGACGCGTCCACTCTGGCCGCAGCCTTAAGGTTATTTGGCTGAGTGTATCAGTCCACTGGAACCAGAGATTTGCATCGTCAAAGTGTCGTTCGCACTGATGATGAAAAAGACGAAAGATCCTTCCGCTAGGCTAAATGGTGACCCAAGGAGATAATGCAGAACGTGGCAGGACTGTGAATTTCAATATGCAAATAGAAAAGCGGGTCGTTCTAGAATGGACGTCAATTATTGGTCTAGGTTTGGTTCGCACAGACGTTTACCATAATAAGCATCTTCAGATGCAAAATGTCGTTTTATTTAACGATAATTTCATCAGATTACCACACAGACGTAACAACTTGAAACATTTGAAAGCAAAGTAAGCACATGGCAAACACACCGACCAGCAAACCCAGCATGCGTTTTGCGCTGAACGCGGTCGGTCGGACGCTGGGTCGACCAACTGCAGAGAAAACAACTCGCTATTAATGTATTGGCCTTTCCTGATTCAGCCAGTTATGTGTGAACTAGACGTAAAAACTTAAAGCAGCGGTTTTCAGATCGTGCACCGCGGTGCACTTGGTGCACCGCAAAGCCTTGCCAAGTGCACCGCGACAGTTTTGAACAGGCTACAAGCTTGATGAAAAATATTAGATTAGTAAATCGACCATCAATATGGATTATTGATAGCACTGTTGTATTACTGTTGTATCTCAAATATAAAATTCAGGAAACCTTGAAGAAAATGGGAGCAGCGAGGTTCTTCGGCAAGCAGACAGATGTATAATGAATTCTTTAGTGAATTCCCTAAGAATGCCAAGGGGCTCCTAAGATATGGAACAATTATAATCAATCCATCAAGGATATCCCCAATATCGTAAGTTCTGGAGGAACATATTCCAAATTTTAGTTAATATTTCTAAGAATTAGCACAATGATCTTTTAATTATCATTGAGGTAATTTACCACGAATAACCTGAAAACCGATCTGTTTTTAACGATTTTTTTAAGATTCTCCTTAGATATCTTTGAAAAAGAATATTTGACTAAAAATAATACCAGTTAATGTGGAGCGGACCTGGTGTGATGGTTAGAACACTTGACTATCACGCCGAGGACCTGGGATCGAATCCCACTCCCGACAAACTCGCAAAATGTGAGTTCTTCCTTCGGAAGGGAAGTAAAGCGTGGGTCCCGAGATGAACTAGCCCAGGGCTAAAAATCTCGTTAATACAGATAAAAAAAAAAAATACCAGTTACCTAGGGATCCAGCGATCAACACAGGGCTTCGTCGACAATCTTGCCAAGAATCCACTACGATTTGGATATTAACCAGAAACTAAATATATCATAAACGAGATCATAACTTCGATAAGAATTTAGTTAAAAAAAAATAATCACAAGTCTTCATTGTCAAAATTACTGCGACGTGCGAAGAACATTAAGCTCGCATCAGAGAGTACACTGACAAGCTGCAAGTTTCATCTTTTAATACTTTTGATCAAGTGCACCGCGTGGCAGTTTGTCGACAAAAAGTGCACCGCGAGACAAAAGGCCTGAAAACCCCTGACTTAAAGCATTCAAAGCAAAGTACGTTTAATTGACAAATTGAGGGACAAATTTATGAAAGAAACTATCACTTTCATTTGATCCTACATTTGATATGTCCAATTTATTCAATTGACAAGGGATGGCTTCTCATTTGAAAAGTGTACTGGTTGACTGAAATCGTTTTAAACTTGACTAGGAGCAAAATGACAGAACAGATCTGTTGATTAAATACTATTCAAATGAATGAGATGATTGAATGCAACACTGCTCAAATCAAAACGGTATTTACCTTTCTTCATTGAATTCCTTCCAGATATCGAAAAACGACCAACTACCCAAGCAGATATGCTCACCATGCCTTGACGATCTAATCACAACCTTCAATTTCCGTCGGAAATGCGTCAACTCGGAACAATGTCTACTTCGGATGGTGGAAGACTCCGAAAGTGAACTGATTGTGGCTGAAGAAAGCGAACCCAGCGAAGTGAAACCTTCTATGTTTGTGGAAGTATTGGAGAGCCAGGAAGAAACTAGTTGTTCTTTTCCCGCCGAAAGTCAGCCAAATGAAGAACAATCCACCGATTGCTACAGCAAGATCGAAATGATGAGTTTTCGTTGCTGCTTGTGCTCAGGAATTCTGTACAGCCAGGAAGAACATCGCGATCATGTCGAACAAGCCCATAAGGTCACATTTCTAACTGATACCTCAACATTCGAACTTCATTTTACTTGCTTCATTTGCACGAAGTCTTTCGACAACGCAGAACAGTTGGAAGTTCATCAAGGAAAAGGATTCATGGAATTGTTTCAATGCAACAATTGCGAAGACATTTATGAAATGGTTGAGCATGTGGTTAACCATTACCAACATAACCATTTGATAGAACAGTTTGAGGAGCACAAAGAGGACGAGGAGACAACTAAACCTGAAACAATCACATTGGACACACAAGATAAATGTGCAGCACAACCAAAAGAACGATATTGTTGCGTAACTCATTGCCATGATGTGTTTCCAGACGAGAAACAGTTGATAGCACACGCTTTGGAAAAGCATGCACACAAACTAAAGTACAACCAAGAACGACATGGCGTTCCGAACAAACCTCATGTGTGCAATATATGCTTCCGATCGTTTGGTTCGCTGAAGAATTTGAAAGTCCATCAATTCATTCGTGCTAACAATGTAGATAGAAAACATTTCTCATGTATCCACTGTCCATTTCGTACCGTTAGTCGTAGTTTACTGACAGTACACGATCGTTCGAAGCACAGTGGAGATCGACCGTACAAATGTAGTCACTGCGAGAAAAGATTTTTCAGTGAAATGCATCTCAAGAATCATCAGGTGTGTCATTCGCAGGATCGACCATTTGAATGTTCATTTTGCGACAAAAATTTTAGCAGGAAACGAAACATGGAGGAGCACGTACGATCTTGCCATTCGGAGGAGAAACCCTTTAAGTGTGATGCATGTCCGGCCCGCTTCAAAATTTCCCAGCATTTGCGTATACACACCAGGATACATTCCGGAGAAAAGCCATACAAATGTTCCTTCTGCGACAATAGCTACTATCACATCTCCGATCGTAGAAGGCATGAGATGTCCCACACTGGTGAGAAACCGTATAAGTGTAGCGTATGTGAGGTTGCATTCACCAGAAAACGAACCCTCACGATCCACGAGCGGACGCATTCCGGCGAACGGCCGTACTGTTGCACCATCTGTGGCAAAGGATTCTGCCAGAATTCAACACTCAAGAAGCACATGGAACGGCACGTAGAAGGCGAGACTATGTTGGCTTCGGAAATAGTGGAGGAACCGGGTGAGTTCTTTACCGTTGAAATGTCAGAATAAAATGTCTTAGATTGATGCGTCTCTATATGATTTTTTTATGTGAACGTCATAAAATGTTTTAAAATGCATAATAGTAGGTTGTCGTCACTGAACACTACAAGGATTATGACTTCTGCGAGCCATGTTTTGAAGTAACGCCCTTCAGTGCAGAATCTTCGAAGTAGGTACCGTAATCTGAGTTGATCATTTTTCATCTATTATTTTCTATAAAATCAGGGTACAATGCATATGATTCCAAACAAATATTTCTAAACATGTACTGTAGGGGATTCCATTGATATCCACTAGCGAAATGTTGATAAGACATTAACATTATCGTAAAAATCGTTCAAATGATCAATTTTAGTTCTAACAAGGAGGTCATCCATACATCATATTTAACTCTTTGTTAAGCAAGCATTTATTCACCTACCTTAAGCTTAGTTCTCCTCTCCGTTGTGATGCCTCTGCAGATGTATCACCAATTCTCTTCTGCGTACGTACGCCTCCTTACAATGGGCGCATTTATGCGGTTTCTCGCTGGTGTGCATCGATCGTTCATGGCGCACACGATCGGTAGCATGGGCGAACCTCCGATCGCAACCTTCCCGACAAGGGAACGGCTTTTCCCCGGTGTGAACTCGTTCGTGGATGTCCATTGCCTCCTTGGTGCGTAGCCTTTTCGGACAGAACCGGCAGTGCCATGGGGCGTCCCCATGAACGTTCCGACAGTGCCGCTTCATAAGGAACGTATCCCGGAAGACCATCTCGCAACCCGGTTCGCTACATGGTACGTTCTCGAATGGAACATGGATTTTGCGGTGATTTTTCAACACCGACAGTTTCCAGAATGCTTTCCCGCAGATGTCGCATGCAAACTCCGGTGCTAGATTAGTGTGTTCCTTTTGCCAGTGATCGCGCAAAATACTTGGTTTATGGCAACTTTTGCCACATTCCTGGCAAATGTATTCTTCGCGCTTTTGTTTGTAGGATATGTGAACGTGCAACTGTTTCTCGGTATCGAATGTCCTTTGACATACCAAACAGGTGAATTTTGTAGCTGGGTTGAGTTTGGAGCTAGCCAGTTCGTTCTCGCGCCGTTTCCCTTCATGTACCTGATGTACATGCGATAGGAGTTCTTCTTCTGTGTTGAAACCCTCCCAGCAACGGACGAAACAACAGAAATGGCTGCGAGGGTCCTCATCGGTAGGATTTACTTGTAATGGTCTATGGTTGGTAAAAGTGGTTCTCTTCCGCCGGGTAGCCTTTTGGCTGACAGGCAATGGTAACGTGGGGCTATGTGGCTGGTTCTGTTGTTGATGTGACGCGCAAGATTCTTGATGAGCTTTTAGATGGCTTTTATGCACAAAGGATTCATAGCATATCGTACACAAGAAGACATCACTATAGGAGTAGTATTCAATGTGGTTTGCCAGTTTTTCCTGGCTCTGAAACTTGCGGTAGCACGTAGGACAAGTATATCCACTGTCTGCATAATAGTTCTGCGAGTGATTGTCCTTCGAATGCTGCATCAATTCATCTCGATTTTCAGCGATGAAACTACACCCACAGCAACGATCGCCATCGATTTCCAGGTATTCAAAATTGTCAAACTTCAATCGCTGAGCGATTCGCTCTTCCGAAGGAATTAAAAACGGAAATTTGTTCTGCTCATCTTCCAGCGTTATTTCGTCATTCATTTCCTCATCGAAAGATAAGTCTTCATCGCCATCATCGTTGTCAGACGATTCCAGTACTTTAAGCAACTCTTCGTTCCTCATTGCGGGTGACCCCGGTGGAGCACTACGGTTTTCTCCGCAATCAGTTTTAGCTGCTTCGTCTGTGTTCTCATCTAAAAACTCGTACTCATACACGTCTTCTTCGATATGAGCAAATTCGAGTTTGATTTTCTTCGGCATTTGATCGTCGTCCGCCGCATTTCTGAAAGTAATAGTAATCATGTAATTGAATCATACATATAACACAGTACCGTGGGGTGCCCTAATTTCACGCGGGTCCAAATTTCGCTTACTGATAATATTAAGAGATCATAATCATAGAACTAATTGTTGAATTGTCCAAATAACACTATAGATAGTATGGCTAAAATGAAATTTGGACAATTGCACAATTAGTTTTACGATAATGATCTCTAAATATTATCATTGAGCGAAATTTGGACCCGCGCGGAATTAGGGCAACCCACGGTAAGTACTTACCTTAACGCCGACTCTATTGTGTTTTCCGCCTCGCGAACTTGTCTCTGAAAGTCCACACTCGATTTCAGTTTTTGTCCACAACCCTCGCAAAGGAATGCTGGTTTTCCATCACCTTCTGCGATCTTCAACATAAAACATAACATCATGATGACAACATCAGACCACCACTGTTGCAATGGGAACCTACCAAAACATCGGCAAAGTCTGCCATCATCTGCCCGAGTACGGTTCCATCGTGCAGTTCGAACAGCGGCAATGTCGGAGGACCAAAACACACCCGGCAGCTATGTTCCGTAAACATGTTGGACAGTCAGATTAATTTTTAATTTTAAATGTTGCTTGCGACCGCGACCAAGCGCTGTTGTTGTTTTACAACTTTTGACTCAACTCAACACAAACTTTGACAGTTTATTACCACAGCTGATTTTACACACTAAATTGAAATTCATCTGTTAAAAAAAATCACGGGTCAACCATAAACTACACTACGGAGGGTACGGACAATAATAATTATTATTATTGTTCGTGCAGTTGAAAATCGGAATTTTTGACACGCGAAAATCGATGTTCCCCCTAAGCCGTGCACGCAAAAACGGCTACGCTCAAAAATGTGTTCGGCCTGCACATTTTTAGTAAACATCCATGCCGCACATGACTGTGTTCGAAGCACACATTATTTTAAAATTGCTCGTACGCTCATATGAGCATGTATTTTGCAATAATTTCGACATAGCAACCTCACTGGGTTTATAAACCACCTTCAAATACCGAAAAATATTGATATTTTGCAAAAATGTGAACGTGCGAGCAATTTAAAAAAATGTGTTTCCAACACAGTCCCTGTGCGGGGCGCTACTCAAAAATGAGAGCTTTTATTTTAGAGAGTGTGTCGGACGTACGTCGGGCACAGTGCGCTGGATACACGCAGAAAAATAAATTGTAAACACAATTAAATTCTAGTTCAAATCAACCAATTTTTCAGTTTACTATAGCGACAAACTGATTTCTAGTTTAAACTGAACTGTTCCATTTGTTTGATAATACAAATATTTTCATTTGTCGAAATTTTTGACAGTTTGTTAAGACAAACAGAGATATTGTTTTTTCAACATGAAATAATTGATTGATTCAAACGACTGCACTTTTGCCACTAACAAACCCGGAATGTGATTGTTTTGGTGACGGCAGCAACTGCAGCAGCTCGGAAATCTATTTTTAGATCGTCGGTAAGCGGATGGCGAGGAGAACGACTAAAAAAGACAAAAAAGGCGAAACCGATCAACTTTTTGTGGATGCTGTCGTGAGTACCTGCGCGTTATCCATCACGGTCAAAGCTGCACTTGGAAGTTGGCGTGATGGATTTGCTGCACCTTCTTCGCTGTGGCGATGTTGGGGTAAGCATTTTATAGATGTGTGAGTGCTTTCGGACCATGTTTATGGTTTTTATTTTGTTGAAACAAATGAAATTTTTGACATTATATGAAATGATGGTAATCGATTGTTTTTATCAATAAACTCTGAATGAAAACAATTAAATATAACTTTGGAATAAGTAAATTCTCAGTTTGAAAATCAACCATGCGTTTTATTGTTTTAAACAAGCGCCATTGTTCTGCGTGTAGAGGGCCAGGTCCGCTGTCCAGCGCACTATGTCCGACATGAGGATTCACGTATCCACTTATCCGCGAGCGGTAATGGCGGCGGCGGGCATGTCCAACCGGTTCGGATTTTGACGTTTCTTGGGGAAAAGTCAAAACAGTTTCATACTCCTCCTCACCCCTCTGCCCACCGTTTGATGGCGCCAACCGATTGCGATCCCCACGAAACGTCAAAATTCGAATCGGTTATTTGTGCCCGCCGCCGCCATTACCGCTCGCGAATAAGTGGATAGATTTTAAGAAAATTCGATTGTCGGGTGTGAGGAAACTTCGGGTTTCAAGCGCGACGACAATATTAACATTGAATGCCTGGGTGCGATCTTCAAAATCGCGAGGCAAATCGTTTGAAAGAGAGAAATAAAGATAGCAAAACTATAACACTGCCTCTAGTATGACGTATCACCCTGAAGAAATAGCCTTGCTCTGAACTTCCCTTCTACGCATAACTGTCCCATGTTATATGTGATTGCCATATAACATGGGACAATCGGGCGTAGAACGGCAGTGAAGATCTTGTACACTAAAAATAATCCGCATCTATTTTGTATATGCAGCGCACATAGATTTTTGCAATCAAGCTTCGCCCATAAATTTTATTGGCTCTGCACATAGAACCAGATTTCTAGCCCCTCTTAGTTTCTACATGCAATGCAGATAAATATTAAAGGTCTCTACCTTTTCATTTTATTGGCCAACCTCTTGCTTTTTATGTGTGTTCACAAATAAATACTATGGATATTTTTTTCAGAAATAAAATAATAATTCAGGGTTAATTTTCATGCTAAAAAAAGAGTACCGTCTACCCTCGTTCGTTTGACCGCATGTAATCTGAACACTTTTTAGTTTGACCCCCTCTAATCTGCACATCGTTCAAACTAAAAATGGTTCAAACGTCATTCTGGTAATGGAACGGTGTGAAACGGAACGCAGAACCAAAATAAAACACCAAATCAGGTTGCCAGTAGTGTGTTTTTCGATGCTAACAGAGTTGCTAGACGTTCAAATTAAAAATGAACCCCGTTGGTTTGCATGAGGTGCCGTTCAAACGAACGGGGGTAGACGGTATGTATATATTTTAAACGGAAACAATCGATATTGCTTGGATCATTCCAAAATCGATATTGCTTGGATCATTCCAAAAGCAATTTTCCGGGTTTCCGACAGAATCCACTTATTCGCGAGCGGTAATGGCGGCGGCGGGCACAAATAACCGATTCGAATTTTGACGTTTCGTGGGGATCGCAATCGGTTGGCGCCATCAAACGGTGGGCAGAGGGGTGAGGAGGAGTATGAAACTGTTTTGACTTTTCCCCAAGAAACGTCAAAATCCGAACCGGTTGGACATGCCCGCCGCCGCCATTACCGCTCGCGGATAAGTGGATTAGCAGATCCGGGCCAAGCGAAACAGCAACTTTGGCGGGCGAATGGGCGAGATCTTCAAATACGGTGGATCCAGAAGAGTGGGGGCATGCCTCTGGTTGAATTTGGTGAACTTTTGCTCCTAGCGTTTCCGTGGTGCAAACGAGGTGCCGTTTACTGGTACGTTGGACTTCTGCGTGCTGGAGCTTTTTCCCCGGAAGATCACGGGACGCGAGCGTCACAAAAGCTGACCAGCTTTGAAGCGTCGTAAACTCAATCTGTGGAGATATATCGGTTGTTAAAACCATGTAACAAGATTTACCATGTAACAAGATTTACCCATTTTGACTACAAGGTTTGTATACCTGCAAGGTACCACATGTTTGAAATATTAATATAGTCGAATATCAATATTCGAACTAATTTTGCCAATAAATCGGTTAAGGTGATACGGGACACTGTTAATTTTGCTATCTTCCGTCTCTTTCATCATCATTACCCTCGAAACTTTGACGATGCAAATCACTAGTTCCAGTGGACTGATCCAACTGAAAACTTAGTCGAGCATACAAACGATCAATTTTTCCAGCCCTTATTTCTATGCAGAAGAACTCGTGATTTGCATCTTCAAAGTTTGAGAGCAACGATTGATGATTCTGATGACGCCCCGTAAAGCCTAGTTGCCAACAACTTCCTCGATGGTTACGTATTGAGCCTGATGGCAGAGCCTAATGTCGTCACACATATTAAACTTCCAACTGTTAAATATATTTTATCCACTTATCCGCGAGCGGTAATGGCGGCGGCGGGCATGTCCAACCGGTTCGGATTTTGACGTTTCTTGGGGAAAAGTCAAAACAGTTTCATACTCCTCCTCACCCCTCTGCCCACCGTTTGATGGCGCCAACCGATTGCGATCCCCACGAAACGTCAAAATTCGAATCGGTTATTTGTGCCCGCCGCCGCCATTACCGCTCGCGAATAAGTGGATATGTAACCTTGCTTGCAGAACGTGTGTGCGCATGTAGATTGTAATAGTGCAATTAGATGGATTTTACATATAATACGAGCTAATTTTCTTACGTGTAGTGGGTATATAGGGTAGATTTTCGGACATAATTGAATCCAAAACCACAAACTATCTGAATTTCCTACAACATTTATAACGCAATGCAATTTCATCATTCATTCGGCCATATCACAAACCTCAATTTCTAGTTTACATTCGGTAGTCTGATGTATACCGGGCTGCTCTTGTTCCCCGTGGACGGCAGCCATTGCCACCGGACCCAGATCCCTGAGTGTATCCAATCCATGCTCTGCGAAACGGTGCGCCTTATATTCGGAAAACTTATTGTACCCTTCATAGCATTGATCGCAGTTGTAGAGTTTAGCCTTCGTATGGGTACGCTCGTGCAGCCTCCGCTCACGATTCCTTATGAACGACGCCGGACAGAAACCGCACTTGAACGGTCGGATTCCCAGGTGGACTTGATTTTCGTGCATGGTTCTGTCACTGGTTTTGTAGTACCGCTTTTCACAATGTCGGCACTGATACGGCTTCTCCTTCGTGTGAGTCATCTGATGGGACTGGAACACATTTCTACTGGTGAAGGATTTCGAACATAATGTGCATTGAAACAACCTGGCTTTGGAGTGAACCGTGTTCATATGGTCTTTTAGAATTCCTTTGCGTAAAAATCCTCGGCCACAAATGTCGCAAACATGAGACCTCTTTGCACTGTGTACTTCCTGATGATTTCGAAAACCACCTAGCGACATGAACGTTTTATCGCATTCAGAACACTGATACTGCGCAACTTTCCCACAGTTACTACGCTCATGCTGTACCAACGTAGATTTCGAAACATATTTTGCTCCACACGTACCGCAAACGTGTTTTCGATTTTTGTCCGAGGACCGATGTCTATCGAAGGCTTGTTCATTTTCAAACCCCTTCAAGCAGATTTCGCAAACGACTTGCGTATGCTCCCGATCCTGCCTGTGCTGGATTCGTAATAGTTCATGAACTGTTTCTGCATGATTCTCAAGGTCTTCGTAAACGTCGAACATCTCGTGGCACCGCACAAAGCAGCAACAAAAGCGACCATCATCTTCGATTACTTTTTGATCTTTTTTCATAGGTTTTGCCGGCTTACCAGAAGAATTCCGATGAGAATTATTCGTAGTTATATGCTTTATTATATGACGTTTGTGAATTGTCGAATAAGTGCAATCACCAATACGGCAGTGATATAAACGAAGTTGTGCTTCAGACTGGTGCCTTAGTAACTCTTCTTGCTGCTGCTGATTCCATTTGAAGCATTTTCTACATTCCAAATCTCCATCATGTTCAACTGATTTCGTATTTGAAAAATGTGTCTCTGCGATATGTTTCTTCAAATCAGATTCATCTCGACAAATAATTTCACAGCCACAGCATACAGATCCTTTCGATAGCTGTTCTTCAAACTTATCAACTAATGTGATAGTGTCAACTACTACGTCATGATCTTCCATCATGAGAATGTGCTTCAAAAAGCTGAGCTCGTCTTCCAAAACAGAACTGCAAAGTTTGCAATAATACAATACGTTATTTTGCACAGCTTGTTTATGCTTTCTTAGGAGTTGAATGGATTCCATTCGCTTGAAACACGTATCGCACTCGAGCTTTGATCGCACCGTAGATATCTGTTCATTGTTATGATCCTGCTGGCAATGATTAGACAAGGAGTCGATGTCTGGAAAAATCATGTGACAACCGCAGCATCGTTCTCCACAAACTTGGTATACAATGTAATGGTCAAACTCTTCCATTTTGTTGACAAATTCAGGTTCTGGAATTGTACCAATTCGCACTTTGTGATCACGCTTATCCTCAGAAGTTGCTTCAGTTTTGATCTTTGTTGTTGAACCGACATACTCATGGTAGTCTTCATCTTCATCTAAGTATTCCACACTTTGTGCCTCAGTCATATCTTCGTCCTCTATCGACGGTGTCCCATACCAAGGATCAGATGTAATCAATTCTTTTTCTGACTTATCGTCTGCATCATCAACACGATTAGGCTGAAGAGTTTCAATCTTTTGATCGTCAGCTGAATATTTAGTGTTTTGTTGAGTTTCGTTAGGAAATGACGCTCCTGTCATCAACATGGCCCGGAAAGCTTCGTCTGATTTTTGGCACTGCTTGCGCAGCTCGTACGCATGATTGAGCCGGATTAGACATTTTTCGCATATTTGTTGAGGAAGATTATCGTCATCCGAAACCTGCAATGGAAGCATTTATGTATGCTGATGATGCAATCTATGATGATTTGAATGATTTACTTTGCTGAGAAAAAATCGTGCCGTTTGAAAAAAGGTGCTGTGCAATATTGTTACACAGAAGGAATAAACTTCAAGCTAGAAACACTAGTAGGATCTTTTTTCAGATACAGCAAATGGAAGAAATTTTGCTATACTTATATATCTCTTTATTGTTGATATTTCTCGGTGAACGAATAAAACAATATCGTTTTTTTGCGTGACGTTTCGGCCTAATTACATTTGGGCCATCTTCAGACGCTATTTGATCGCTGCCAGCTGATGCTACCACCGACGAACCGACGTGACAGCTAGAACAAATAAATTCAAATTTGTTGTCCCCGACGCCATGATGAAAAATAGCCGAACACTACTGCCTCCTCTATAACGATTCGCGTTGTTTTGATAACTTGACTCCAAACCCCTGTGTATTCATATAGGAAAAGGTTCGTGCCTGCGCTGATTTGACAGAAGCGTTCGCTCGCTTTGCTGGTCGACCGTTAAATTGGGGGGGGCAGTTTTGAAACACCACTGTCACGTCGGTGATGCTACCTCCTATCCAGCTGGGAGATCACGTACCACTCACGTGATCTCCCAGCTGGATAAAAGGTAGCATCAGCTGCGGCGATCAAATTGCGTCTGAAGATGGCCAAAATGTGATTAGGCCGAAACGTCACGCAAAAAGCGATAGTTTTATTCGTTCACCGAGAAATATCAACAATAAAGAGATATACTAGTTAACGGTAATTAAGGACAAGTGGGACAAGGTATTTGTATTGATTGATTTATTTATCTTTATTTGAGAGACTTTCAGTCCTTGGCTGGTTCGTCTCTTCTGGTATTTGGAGTACATTGGTCAAAATTTCTAGAGCACCGTTTTTTAGAACCGTTGAACGGATTTGGATTAAAATGCATCACGCTGTTGACAACCACTGAACAATTAGCGTGATGCATTTTCATCCAAATCCGTTCAACGGTTCTAAAAAACCGTGCTCTAGAAATTTTGAGCTATGTACTCCAAATACCTTGTCCTTAAATCCAACAAGTAGACTTTGCTATACTTGTTTATTATAAAAAAATAATGGCATGTTGACAGAATACCATCAAGAGAAGCCTTTGTTTCCCGAAACTCAATCGCTCACTCAAAGCTGTAACGTTAGCCTAAAGCTTTATTGTTCGACTACAATAGGACGCAATCAGTTAAGTATTAAAAGTAGTGAGCTGGATTTTTGTATGGTGAGATGATAAATTCTCCATTTCTGCAATGAAATGGTGCAAACAGCGTGGGTAATTGTAATTTTTATTGAAAACGATAACCAGTTAGTTTACACTTTTTATCGGGTCAACCGTGGGTATTATAATGTCTTGCCTAATTTAATGCTGTTTGAGCAAAACAACACAGTTCACAAACAATTTGTTGATTGTGATAACGTAAGAACATTCACGATCACGAAATACGCGAACACGAGACGGAACACAACATTTATCGTTCTTCCTAATTAAAATTAATTTAAAAAATTATTTACCTTTTTGGTCGATCGGTTCCGGTCTCGAAGTTGTTCATCTATGGGACGATGTCCGAGGTCGGACATCGTCCCGTATATGGGCAACTTCGAGACCGAAACCGGTTGACCAAAACGGTATTTTTTTAAGTTCCTAAAAGTAAATTGTGAATATTCGAGTATTATATTTCTTCATCTTCAAATGAAAACTCACACATGTTGAGAAAATTTTGCAAGTAAATATACGTTAGAAAATCGAAACTGATTTCCCCCTCAAATGGTATAAAATTAGCAATCAAGATTAAAAAACAAAAACCCAAGCAAAAACCCGCCTTTGTCTTCACCTGGTTCAACCCATGATCAGTTACCCTATCTAATAAGAACCGTCCGTTGCCTTACCATCACCTCTGTGCAATCGATGATCATGTTTGCAATCACTTCCTCCTCATTGTCGTGGATTTGAAATAGAGAAATCAGCTCCGCTGGATTCTCCGCCATGCAAACTCGGCAGTACCGCTCCATATTTGATGCACTAATCGTTAATTTGTACCAAATTTCATGGAATAATCGAGCGATTCAACTTCGCTTCGAAGCAAAACAAACACCGAGCACTACTGACTGCGAACTGAGGCGAATGACAGTTGATTATCACCCGGTAGTGAAAAGAATGAAAACAACGCTTGCCGCAAACACTGTGGCCGCTCCCATAGCCTTTTTCAACGAAGCATGGAACCGATGTCACAGTTGACTTTTCAAAAAATCAGATGCACTGAAGCTCACCGAAGAAGAAGTCAATCAGGAGCAACTTATGATTTTGGCCGTAACAATTTAAAAATCAAGCGTTTAAAATAATAATTTTTCATATATTGTGAATTATTTGCAGTACTTAGTAAACTATTGGGATTGAAACTAGCATACGCCAGCTACTAAGTTGCATTATATTCGAACAAAAAAGTAATTGCAGTATAAAAAGTTATTGCTCAAGAATCTAGTTACGTCCTAATCATTAGTGGCTCTGATTCCAGAAAAAGGCGTTGGGAACTTTCCAAGCAAACTTTCCTAGCGCGGTAAAAGTGGTCCGTGGAGAGCACACAGAAAAGTTGCAAACGAAAGTTGGTGCATTAGCCGTTAATTTTAGGATTTTTGTGATCTGTTTTAGGTAAGTATTTGCTACATATTTTTTGAAATGATTCTGACACTCATGTTTGTAGGAATAGAGAAAAAATGTCACAATTCAATTATCTCAATGAACTGAACAATATAATCACAATGGACGGCGAACTGACAAAAGGACCTGCTCCACGGTGGCAGAAGAAGCTGGACATATCGACGGCATCTACAAGCTTCAATGCCAGCTCGATGAACACATCCCGCCAGAAATTATCGGTTTCATTCGGTAACGGCCAGCAGCCGGTTCCACCCGGGACCCTGAGCGGGAAGACCCCGAATAAAAAACCGGGAGGGAGTTCGAGCACCAAAAAGGACGGGAAGTCCCAAACGCCAAGCCAGAAGCAACCCTCCGGTGGCGATCGGTTCATTCCGAACCGAACCACCACCGACTTTGATCTGGGCCACTACATGGTGAAGCAGCAAAACCAAGAGGCCAAGAAGGAAAACGACGGCGAAGGAAACAGTGAGGAAAATCAACAGAATGGGAACGGTTCCGGCAGTCCCAAACATGCCGAACGGATCAAAATTCTCTCGGAAGCGGTCAAAGGATGCGACATCAGCAACAAGCGAATTCTGTCGTACCAGACTAAGGCTCCGGCAGCTCCCGAAGGGCACATGAATCCACTGAAGGTTGTCTACTCGGTTAAAACGCCCATGTCCACCAAGAGTGGTTCCCGGTTCATTCCGAATGCGCCGGAGCGAATTCTGGACGCGCCCGATATCATCAACGACTACTATCTGAATCTGATGGACTGGAGCGGGGACAATGTGGTTGCGGTGGCGCTGGGGTCGTCGGTATACCTATGGAACGCGGCCAGTGGCAATATCGAGGTGCTGTACGAGAACGAAGGAGGGGACCATGCGTGCGCGCTGAGCTGGATTCAGGTAAGAAGAGTGGGTGCATAAGGGTTTATGGCGAATTTTTGGTTCGAGTGATCAATTTTGAACTTGATTGACCCTAGTGTTACAAAAATTCAACATGGAACTCTACAAATGCTAGACGCCACGTTGGAGGATTACCATGCCACATGACACATAGAACCTTACAAAAGTACAAATAAGAGACATTACCAATTAGCGCAGAACCTAAAGATAAAATCTGCGATTAAACCTTCCGATCAAAGGATGACAAGGATTTATTATTGGTTTGGGTCCATCAGTCATCCTGGCTGAATGCCCTTTGTTCGCAGTTTTTATTGCTGCATTCATAGCTTGTTTTTGTTTAGGTAAACGAATCCTAATCGGGCACCCCAATTCGGGTTTTGTTACTAGAGTTCTATAGATTGAAGTCCGTGTCAGGGTTGTTTCTCTAGTACCTACTTATTAACCACTTGTTTCTCTAGTATCTACTTATTAACCACTGCACGAAATGGCCTGAAAGTAGTCAATCAAAATGGGATTGCATTTCATGGGCCTCTATTCTGCCAGAACCCTATAAATGTGCATTGAAATTTGGAGTTCGGAACCTGCATTCTACAATAACGGTATCGACGGTTTTTGAGGTATACTCTCATACGCGTACCTTGGTACAATCGTATCGTTTGCCAAATTACGAAAACCGCTGCCAGTTGATCCTTGGATGAAAACATTGTCAATCCGTAGAGATTCTGCCAGGGCTTTACTGGTCTCAGATATTCGTCAGAAACACGTTAAATATCCCACTTTTCTGGATCAAATAAATATCAATGCAACCTCGTGTTCTTCGCAATAACTAAATGCAAACTACAACATGTTTGAGAGTCGTAAGGCGCTGTCCATAAACTACGCAGACTTTTTTTCGGCCATCTAATTCCCCTTCCCCCCTCGTAGACCTTTGTTCATACAAAATTTTCGAAATTTGTATGGGAAGCGTAGCCTTTGGCCAGAAAATTTTTGTTGCAGACAAAACGGAAGCTGATTTTGTTGCGTACTTTTCAACTCGTGAATAATCAATTACTGCTAACCCAAAATCCTAAATGTTTGATGATAGATGTTCAGTGGCGTTGCAGTGTTTACTGATTCGAAGTTTCCGCTCGATAATCGCAATGCAAGGCTAAAAAATCTCTAAACTTGTGGTGCACGATCTTTATCCTATTATGTTTAAGTTGGGACAATCTTATGTCGCAACAAATGCAGGTTGCGACATTGTCGTTGTTGTCGCGGGTTGATTGAATTTTTATTCACTGAAGAAACTTGATGTCAGAAAAAATGTTTTGAAAATGCTCCTATCGATTTTTTCCAGATTTTGATCAAGGCATTCCTTAGATAACTTTTTGAGAAAGCGAATGTGATAAAAAGTTAGATAATTTTTGGTATTTAGTGATAAAAAATGTTGAAATCATTAAAAACACCTTAGTGCAAATGCAAATTCGGAGAATCAAGTTAATTTTTAGAGAACTGGATTGTTCTTCAAAATATCAAGACAGTCGAAAGGAAAAATATGGAGTACAATATGCTATATCAGGCCAAACATTTCAATAGGTCCCATCTGCATTTGAGAGGCTCTCTTTGTTCACTTTCTCTTTCAATTATTGCAAAGTAATGGTTCACTTTTCAACTATTTCTGTTCTGTTCTGTTCTGTTCTGTTATAATCAACGCACCCCCGGGCCGTGGCCAATCTGCGTTGTTTCGCTGGGCGATACGTCTACCAGTAGACTTGCTAAACCGATTAGCATATCAAGTCCTTTCCACTGATGAGTAGGCTCGAATGTCCCGCCCCGCCCTATAACCCATAG
>NW_026917397.1:0-25000 GCF_035046485.1 Aedes albopictus
GTGTTGGTAAGTATAATGGGGGTTATAGGCAAAGGGGTTTAAGAACAGACAAACTGACGTAACACTTCAAGAAAATTAGGCTCCTAACTGAATGTTTGGACTGTTCTTACCGCAATGCTGAATTACATGGAACTATAAACACAAATTTCTCGGAAATCAACATTCACTTGTACCCATTTGCATTTATTTTTGTAATAATCAGATTTTTAACCCTAGGCTAATTCATTTTGGTATCCTCACTTGTACTTCCCGTCCGTTTTTTTATTTATTTATTTATTTGATCTACATCAACAGGCTTACTAGAGCCCCAATGATGGTTTAAAAATAATAATAATAATAATTATGATAACAATAATATTAAAAAACAAATTCAAAGGTCAAACACAAACAAGTTGGAACATAATAGCGCAGTCAAGGTATTGAAACTTAAACTAAGGTACATAACAATGTACCTTTTGTAAATTTGTTGGGAGTGAGATTCGATTTCAGGTCCTCGGGGTGAAAGAGCATATTCTTTTATTGGTAAAAGTACGTTCCATTCTAAGTACGAGAAAGAAAATCATGAAAAGCTCCCAAAACTAACTTCTTAGGGATTCTCACAAGGAATTTCTGACAGATACCCATAAAGAATTCAGAGTGAATTTCCAGAAGAAATTGAGGGGGCTCACAGCAAGAACTACAGGAGGATTTTCAGAAAGAATTTCTCTGGAATTTTGAAATTCCTGGAGACATTCGGAACGGAACTCCTGAATCATTGCCAGAAATAATTCTGGGAAGATTCCCAGAAAGAACTCCGAAGGTTAAAATCTTGCACGAATTCCAGTAAAAAATACTGTATTCCAGTTCTCCTAGATCTAGCCGGTTGAACACTTAGTTGAAGAGAGGCACGCCAAGTTCCATAGGGCACATATAACAAGCATAAGATCCCATTTTATCTGCTTTTAAGCTCAAGCAGGATGAAAAGTTGATCTTTAAGCACCCAGATAATATTTAGAAACCTCTCGCTCTTCAGATCGATAACTATGACGGAATCAATGCGGCATGCTCACGGATCGAAAGTATGAAACGGGAGCTGGACGAGCTGAGATCAACAGCAGCTACTGATCCGGCATCGAACGATCCAGAGACAGTGCGTCCAGCCAAGCGCAAGAAGCCGTCCGACGAGCCGAAGCCGGTCACGAAACTGGAAAAGTACGGCAGCTACAGCTTTCTGCAGGATGCCGATGGTTACGTCCACGTCTACACGGATGGGTCTTGTGAAGGGAACGGTACAGCGGCAGCCTGTGCCGGCTTGGGGGTGTACTTTGGAGAAGGGCATGCTCTGTAAGTGTTTCTTGTTTCTAGATTTTGTTTATGATTTGTAACGTTTTTCTTCACAGAAACACGGCGCAGCCCGTCAGTGGGCGAGCAACTAATAATTGTGGCGAAATCCAAGCCGCGTCGTTAGCCGTACGGTTAGCCAAGAAACATGGCATTAAAAGACTGACTATCAATACCGATTCCAAATTCCTTATCGATTCCATAACCAAGTGGATGCCGAACTGGAAGCGAAATCAGTGGAAGCTATCCACCGGGAAACCGGTCAAGAATCAGGTAGATTTTATGGAACTTGATAAGGAATTGGCGGACAAGAAGATTGAAATCAAATGGAATCATGTGGATGCTCATTGCGGTATTTTGGGCAACGAACGGGCAGATGCATTGGCCCGTGAAGGCTCAGCGATGTTCCGGCGGCAGAAAGCTTCTCGTTGATCGTGTAATATTATAAGTGTAGCTCGGTAAGTTTTGCCTTTTTTTGAGGTTATTATATTATTTATATAACACTGATTAAATTTTCTGATTAAAAATGGCTGTGATATGACATTTTATTGAGAACATCCTATTATTTAAGGATATCTATATATTTTTGTTAAACAAATTTTACTTACCCCAAAATTTTAATCAGTTTCACCTGATTCAAGATCCGATGATACATCGTCGGTGCCTTCTATTTTGAACATCTGCACCGAACTGGCAAACGTTTCCTTTTCCACCTTTATGGCAACATTTTCGGCAACATTTTCACTGCTGTTGGAGCCAGACAACAACACACCGCTTTTATTTTCCTGCTTGAGGTTCGACTTGACATCAAAGTCTTCATCTGATTCAGAGATAGCTTCCAGTTGAAGATCAACTTCATCCGATAGGGACTCGTACTGTTCCACCAGACTAATCGCCTTCGACTTGGGCTTGTCATGCGTGTTTATTACCGGACGATCGGGAATTTTCTCTACGGAACGAGATTTTTTCCGTAGCCTTCTAGAGCGTTTCTTCTTTTCCCGTTCATCGGCCGACATGTCGCTGTCGCTATCCTTCATTTGATACTGCTTCGGTAGTTGTGGCGTTTCCGGTACCCTTCTACGCCTTTTTCTAAATGAATCAGACGGGGAGGATGACCCGGAAGAGCCTCCGTCTAGTCGATCTGGATCATCCGAACGGTCGTCCATGGAACCCCTCCGTACCCGTTGCCTCTTCAAGCTCTGTGCAATAACTCGTTTTTGATGATCCAATTGCGGAAACAGATCCTTCGAATTTTCGAGTGCCTTTTTAGCAGCATTCATCTCGGCTTGTTGAATACTGTGGCCATTTGAGCAGGCCAACCGTTTACCACGGAAATACACGGCCACGGTATAAACACGAGTGTTCGTGGGACCGTTACACTCGATGACCTTATAGATTGGAATATCCGGTTCTCCTCCGTCCATCGTACGAAGCGTTAGACAACATTGCTGCAGCTTCGATTTTGGATCGTTCCAGTCTTGATTCATAATGAAGTCTTGCAATCTTGGGAATAGACACACGTGGCAGAAAGTTTCACAGTGCTCAAGACCCTTATCGACGTAGAGAGCCCCCAGGAAAGCTTCCAGCAAATCTGCTCTATCTTTGGTTTTCAAATCAGCTTTCGGATTGGAATAAACCGCGTACGTAGTCATTCCCAAATCGTCACAAACGACGGCCTGGGTTCGATTGTTGACCAACGAGCTTCGCAGCAGCGATAAGTGTCCTTCGTGATGTTCCGGAAAGTGCCGATACAAGTACTCCGAGCAAATCAATTGCAGTACGGTGTCCCCTAGGAATTCCAGTCTCTGGTTCGAACCCAGCGTCAAGTTGGTAAATCCAATCGATCTATCAGTGAAAGCTCGAGCCAACAGCCGGATGTGATTGAAGCTCACCCCAATGGCATCCTCAAACTTAGTCAACGTTTTCAGCATTTCGAATGATTTGATATGGTGGCGATCGCCCAAAGGTTCTTGCTCCTGTAGCGGATGCGGTGGATAGTTGACCCAAATATTCCTCAAATTTGTATCCTCGTGGAACAGTGCGTAGGCAAACACTCGATCGGCTGTTTCAATTCCCCCATCTAATAGGAGAGCTCCCATCAATGCTTCGAAACAGTTGGCCAAGGCATGCCGCAGTTCCAGCTCGTGGCACAGATCAGACCCATGGGCGTACAGCATGAACTCTTCCAGGTGCAGCGTTTTGGCCAGCACGGCCAAGTGTTGATTCTGTACGATGGCCGCTCGGTACGTTGCTAAACCACCTGTAATGTAATTGGGGATTTTAGAACGAAGCTCACAGAAGAACATCTGAACGTAGAATAATTAGAAATGCAAACAACCCTCTATTTCTCAAGGTAGCAATTACTATCCATTTCGGCTAACACTAGTTAAATCAACTTAGCTACTTTAATCGGCTTTTCAATTTTTGGGAATCAAAACGACTATTTTAGATTTGTCCCGACATTCCGACTCCGATTCTTCAAAGCAGTGATGGAAAACAGTGAGGAATGCAGCTGAGTAGACACAAACGCAAAGCTATCCTACTCGTGAACAACAGAAGCCAGAATATATTCGCACTTCCTTCACTCGCGAGCTAACGAAGCTGGTCGCACTCGTGATTGATTCGCGAAGCAACTCACATTTTTTCAATTTTGTGAAAAAACGAATTTACACGGCCAACAGATTAACTTTTCAGGAACAATGAAGCACAAAACACTACTATCTGATGGATAATTACTTGTTTTGCAATTAAAATCGCACGTAAATGCAATTCCCGCATCTCCACTTGTTCTTCGCGAATAAAAATTCATGAGTGTTTTTGTTTTTGTTTTGCTTCATACTCGTGAAGCAAGCGGATGCGAATAAACTCACACACGACTTACTCTCGGCACCGTGAGTAAACCGTTTGTTGCTTTTACACTCGCGAGTTGAATCACGATGAGAGTGTTTCCATCTCTGCTTCAAAGAGAAAATTCTGAATTGTCGTTTTGTGTTAAAATTGACAAAGGACTGTCGGACCTGCCGTCCTACGCATAATTGTCCCATATAACATGGGAAAACTATGCATAGAACGGCAGTACTGTCGGTGTCATGTTTGTATGTATGCTTCAGATGTCTAGTTGCAAAAACGTATGTACAGTATCACATTATTATCTAGGAACTACAATGTCTTACCTTCTTCCAAATCTGGGAACATGTGAAACAGATGGATCGATGTTATAAACTCCACCACTGCGTCGCCCAGAAACTCCAACCGTTCGTTGTGCGTTATGTTGCTATCGGTTTCGTATTCCTTGCCAAACCGAGACATGATACTGATAAGCGTATTGATACCGCGCTTGCGAGTGTTCATGAAATGAATCTTCCGATCGCCGTACTCCGGTTGCCGAATGCCACAGTTGGTCAAACTGTTTCGGGCGTGATCCGGATTGGTGCCGAAATTTTCCTTGTACGAAGGATGCGTCAAGGCCAGCTGCAGCGTATAACGATTGATGAACTTGTAATCAATGTGCTCCTCCAGTACGTCAAGCGCCCGATGGAACCGCAAGTGTCCCGTTAGTACCGGAATAACCATGGCATGTTGCACCATGTCACACATGATTCCCGTTCGGTGGAATCCTTTGGCGCTAACGGCAACCGTAATATTCCGTTTCATCCGGCCCTGTGTTCGCATTTCCAACAATCGGTTCTCCTTCGCTTCCAACTTACGTTTATCCTCGAACGATGGCTTGGACATGTTTGCTATCAAATGTCTGAACTTCACGTATTCACGCCAAGCTTTCTGGTACTCAGGATTGCCAGCGTAGCTCAACTGAGGGGGGCGGATACCAAAATGAACGATGACAGGGTGGACATTGCCCTCATCATCGGTCAGATTGGCCTTGGGGACGTCCGTCACATTCCGATCCAACTGATCCACCCGCACTGAACATGGCTTCATGCCGGGATTTGTCACCACCATTCCTTTTACGTAGTCGACGTAATCCTGCCATTCGATTTGGCTAAGATCATTCATTTCCTTCAGTATATCCGGAGCAACCAATGGACCAGAATTGTCCAAAAGGTAACGTAGTACTTCACACATGGCCAGCACTTCCTTTCCATTATCCGGTAGATCCCGAACAAACCTAGGAAGGAAATGATAGCAAGGACACGAATTCTCCGGACCAGCACCCGACGGAAACACGGTGAAATCAATCAGTTCAAGCAACTCCTTGAACATGAATCGCTCGAAGAGATCCAGCTCACTGATCGTGAAATTTTCCGGCAGCTGCTCTTCGATGTAAAGGATGGTGTATTCGATGTTGAAGCGGATCACCTTACACGTAGGAAGTTCTCCGATCGGTTGATGCGATAAGAGCGAGAATCCTTCAAAAAGGAATTCGTGCTGATCGTGCTTTATGATTGTTGGGGTTTTAGTCAGAAAGTTTGTGGGCGGTGAAATGGTAATTCTGAAAGTGAATGATGGAATATTATAGGGCGCTATTCATAAACTGCGTAGACTTTTTTTTAATCATTTCAAATCAAACAGATTTTCTGAGCCTCGAATGTTTCAATCATACTACTGCACTCACCTGTAATGGTACAGCTTGTCTGCATTGTTTGAATTAGATAAGCATTTGCTGAAGCCAACTTCTCCGGGGTACTTTCCATGCCGTATTCCAGTTCTTCTAGATCTTGCCGAACATCGGCACAGCGGACCATCGTTCATTTCTCCCGCATCGTTGTGCCACAGATCCGCGTGCAGCCGATAGGGATGCTTTATCTTAACTGTTAGTTCTTCCATGCTGCACTCTTCCTCAAAATTCAGTTCGTCGTCCGAAGAGTCCGACGAGGAGCATTTGTCATTCTTATGCCGACAGATGCGAACTTTGTGCTTCCTCGGTGGCGGCTGGTAAGGCGCTTGCTTGGCCCTGATACGATCCGATCGACGCAGAAGTTCCTCCTCGAACAAAGCACACAGGGCATCCAATCGGGGTGTTCCTTCGACCACTTTGTCGGAAATTCTCCGGTAGAATAAATCCGCTGGAGATGATCGAACCCATGACGTTTTCTCGTCGTCGTTGGTTAGTTCGGCCAGTTTCCTACGAATATCTTCGGGGGTCTCGCAAAAGTTTTTACGCCATTTCGACAATATTGCTTCACGCTCAGAGTCCTGAAATTTTGATATTATTCATTACCATGCCATGTGATTATCATGTGGAGTAAAGCTTAACAAAAGCCTAGTAGGAATTTAGCTAGCATTTCCCCAAGAGACTCCTCTCTAGCGATTCAACATGGAAAGCCTTTATTTGTGAATATTATGTATTAAACATTTCTCTCTGAAATTTTATTACTAATGGAGTCCACAAAACAAATCCAAGGCATCCACAAGATGGAAAATCTCCTGTGATTTCATCGTTAAGTCCCCGTTCTTACAAACTATTTGTTATTATAATTACCACTTTAAATCTGGAAGCTCGCGGCGGTCGTTCTTTGCTGCTGTCAGGAGCGGACGATTCTGCCCGTCTTGTGTGATCCGTCCGGGTAGAAGATCTTGTTGATCGATCACGGTCCCGTTCTCGATCACGACTTTTTGGGCTGCGGTCGTGATCCCTAGTAGGAACGGAATGACTGCGGCCACTGCGGTACGAGTGGCTGCCAGGAGGTGGCGAAGAACGGCTTCTACCGTAGCTGTCTTTCTTCGAATGGCTCGAGTACGTTTCCGAACCTTCTCTTCTCTCGCTGGTTCGCGAACCGGACGAACCGTAGTACCGCGAAGATGATGACTTGGATGACGATGGATACTGACCCGAGTAGTACGACTGTGATCCGGAAGAATGATATCGTGACGGTGCACCATTGCCACTGGTGGGAGTGGCATAATGAGGTGGTGGTTGGGAGGCTGGTCTAACGGGGGGAATTACTGGAGGAGGTACACTAAAGTCGGCTGATTCCACATGCAAGTACGGCTCGTCAAAAATTCCTGGTGGCGGAGGGTCTCTTGGTGCTGCTTGACTGGAACGTGGAAAGTTGCCATTTTGTTCAGGTTTTGATGAACGACCAGCGTAGTGTGACGCGGAGTAGTTTGAATTTGGTCGGTAATAGCTCATTTTGGATACTTTTCACAATAATTTGAGACTAAAAACTTAAAATTTCACATTGTTTCACGAGTCACGACTGCAGGTTGAAAAATTGATGCACGATGCAATAAACACACGAAATGAGTGAGCAAAACAAAAGAGAAAAAAAATAATAATGTCAAAACTAAAATGCGGATTTTTCTGAAGGGTAACGATGCCGTTCATTCATTTGAGTACCAAATGAATCCAACACGGAAAACCACAAGTCTCGTGTTACATTTTAAAAGAGCCTATCCCTAAAATGTAAACAAATCGATTTTGATACCTTTCCATAGCATCCCCCAACAGTAACATACTGTGCAAACATCACCCGCCTAATACCCCGGACAGACATGTGATACGAGTGTGATTCCTGTACAACGGTACGCACTGTCAAGAAAATTCTAACAAGACTGACTTGAACTGAGAGAATGTTCAGTATGGCGCACTCATTTCAAGCGCAATTGTACAGTGATTCTTGTATCACATGTGTGTCATAAGTATAACCGTCTTATCAGAATAAACCCCACCTTCAAAACGGCCGATGATTGCTTTTGTTCGGATGTTTGAACCAATTTTTTGTAGCAGCACTGTTTCGTGGCAGCTCAAACTAAAAAAAATGTATTTATATTTAAAGAGATTAGAAATACAATTGAATCTTATTCTACTTACAAGAATTGGTATCGTATCTTCGATATTCCACGATATTTTTCCTGTTCCCAGTTCTTTCTACCTAGCTCTCTCCGCAAATTTAGTGGTATTACCAATTGTAATTATAACATTAGAAACTACAAAAAATACCGATCGACTCCACTCACTAAATCTAAACTGTCTTGTTATTGTTTTCTTTCTGATTTGTTCTATTCCACTTTCACATATTTATAGTCTACGATGCTTTTGTCATTCGAAAGCTGACCGCCCGGTAGATGGGTGGTTTTTTCTTGCGATGTCGTAACAGCTTTTTTTCCCAATCATTTATAAGCCCGTGCTCCAAATGGGCCAGTAACGGTAAAATTTTGTTTTCATTTGTTGGTCCTCTCGTTTAAAGGGCCGACAACCGAAAATTTTTGGAGAGAGAGAGATTTAATTCTCTAAGCGGAGAGAGATTTAATTCTCTCTCTCAAAAACGGCCAAGCCTTGATACGATGTCAACAACGGACTCACTCGGGGGACCAACCCACGCTTAGAAAATTTTAGAAAAACTCACAATAAGGCGTACACCGGGTGAAACTTTTTAAATTAGCTTAACATGTTTATCTATAATTTTTCATACTTTTTTGATAGCTTTTAATGCAAAATTGCTTATTGAAGCATAGATACATCTATTCTTGTGTCATTAAAACGAAAAGCATGTTGAAAAATCCGAAAACTGTGAAATACGAATGGGAAATGTGATGCAAAATGTTTGCATCGATTTTTCTCAATGTTTACGTTCTGAGGATAGGCCCTTTTCAAATGTAACGCGAGAAGTCAACATATTCTTCAGTGTTTTGATACAAGTTGCAGAAAGATTACTTTTTTAGCACGACTATATAAAACATTTTGTTTAATATTGTGGATTCACCGGCTACTTGTATTTTACCGGTCGCTTCAGTATGGCCTGTGTGTCATAAGTCTAGATTGAGTTTAAATAAGGGCGAAAGTAACATGAGAGAGTTCTCTTAATCGACTCTCTCTTCTTCAAATTAAAGTGACAAGATGCAAATTCATTCGAACTTTTTTACACTTAGACGCTAGATTGCATCGCAACCTAGCGATTCATGACCAAAAAGTTTAACCATACTTGCTTCTTGTCACTTTAATTTGAAGAAGAGAGAGTCGATGAAGAGAACTCTCTCATGTTACTTTCGCCCTTATTTAAACTCAATCTAGAAGTATTACACAGCAGTTTAATCTGTTTAGTGAATCCCCTAAATACAATATTGCTTTGTCATTTACACATAAAAAACTGTTGTGTAATATTACATTTGAACTGCTGCAACCCGGTTGCATGAATATTACATCGGACGATGTACACATAAGAACAAAAAAAATTACATCAAAACGATGTAATCGTACATAGGAATCGTGATTACATTGATTATTTAGCGAGTTAATATTTAGTACATCGGAATAAATTACATCGGGCGGGTTGCATTTATTTTTTGCTGTGTATGTCCTATTCGCGGTTCCAAATTGATTGATGCACCAAGCGAAAAGAAGAAGAAGTTTTGACATCCAAGCGGTGTGCCGTCGATTAGATCCTCGTCGCTGATTGGTCGATGGATGTAAACGGCACACCGCTTGGATGTTGTGGTAGTTTGGTACATCACTGAGTAGGCCATGCGAGTCTGGAGGATCATTATTATTACAACTGTCAACTGGACAAGTACCACATTGGCGACGAGAAAGAACCCATTGCAGTGCGAAAGGCCAGGAGAAGCTGAAAATTTTCTGGACGGACGTTGTGGATGACTGGAATCTACTGAAGCACATTTGGAAGTGAAGATCTAATACAGCGGAAACAAGAAGGAGACCAGAAGATAAACGAAGAAGAGTTAGCGGACAACTTGGTGGTGATATTTCTCAAAGTCGTGATGGAGAGACGTTCTTTTCGGTGTCACGTTCCGTGATAGGACAACAAAATTGTGAGAAGCTGGAATTATTGGTAAATATAATTTGTCTGCATTTCCGACGGATAGCATCTGATCGGATTAGACACGAGGGAAATCGAAAAATCTCGCCTCGGAAGAGGGAGATGCCTGAGTGGTAGATGAAAATCTGACCGTGGAAGGCAATAATGTCTCGCCTCAGAGTAGGGAGACGCCAAAGCGGCAGATGAAAATCTAGCCGGAGCTGGCAATAATGTTTCGCCTTAGAGAAGGGAGACGCCAAAGCGGCAGATGAAAATCTGGCCGGGGCTGGCAATAATGTCTCGCCTTAGAGAAGGGAGACGCCAAAGCGGTAGATGAAAATCTGGCCGGAGCTGGCAATAATGTCTCGCCTTAAAGAAGGGAGACACCAAAGCAGGAGATAATAACCAAGCCTGACAGGCATTAGAAATTTATAGTAAAATGGATCAAGACTTGGTCAAGACTTCGAATCTCGAGAAAGTGGAAATTCACTAACTGTAACACAATATTTTAATGCTTTTCAGTAATGAAAAATACATTATGACAACCTTAGATTGTTTGTGATATGATCTGTAATGACAAATATTTTTCCATGTATAATGGACCGTTAAAGAACATTAGCTGTTAAACAAAAGGAGATGTGGTAGTTTGGTACATCACTGAGTAGGCCATGCGAGTCTGGAGGATCATTATTATTACAACTGTCAACTGGACAAGTACCACAGATGTCAAAACTCTTCTTCTTACCGCTTGGTGCATCAATTAATTCTAGATTGAGTTTAAATAAGGGCGAAAGTAACATGAGAGAGTTCTCTTCATCGACTCTCTCTTCTGCAAATTAAAGTGAGAAGATGCAAATTCAATCGAACTTTTTTACACTTAGACGCTAGATTGCATCGCAACCTAGCGATTTATGACCAAAAAATTCAACCATACTTGCATCTTGTCACTTTAATTTGAAGAAGAGAGAATCGATGAAGAGAACTCTCTCATGTTACTTTCGCCCTTATTTAAACTCAATCTAGAATTAGGATCTTTTCAAATCGACAATGATTTTTCATAAGGGCCTAACTGACTTGATCGATTTCTCTTCGTCGACTCTCTCTTTCGCTAATAACTTGATCAAAACAAACAAAATCATTATTCTTTTTGTTTCTATAGCAAGATGTAGTCGTCTTCTTCGCATTTCAACCAAAAAATCTTTGGAAAACTCAATATACATTCTGTAATAACACAAAGAGAGGATCGATGAAGAGAATTCGAAAATGTCAGTTAGGCCCTAATGAAAAATCAGTGTCGAAATGTTTAGTACTGAGTGAAATGAGTGACCGAGAACAGTCGAAAAAGGAAAATCGAGCAAAAACACCAAAAGCAAAACGTCAAAAATTTTCTTCAAAAGCCTTTCACGTCTCCTCGGCGGTGGACGTGTTTGCTCCGCGTTTCCGTGTTTGGAAGAGTTAAATCAAATCGAATTTGTGGCGATAATCGGTGTCCGAGAACAGTGAAAGTATAATCAAATCATAGCTAGTGTACAATGGTTGCAGTTACGTGTTGGGATATTCCCGTATCATAGCTAGGCGTATAGGAATAACGCAATTATTTACACTCTTCGGTACCATTTCGCGTCATCGTCTTCGTTGTCGTGTACTTGTGAATGTAGGGTGTATGTGGGCGAAAGTGAGCAGTTCTTTGTGTGCACGATAGTACTACTGTGCCACCAAGTGCGTTTTTGTGGTGTTATCAGTGAAAGAAGTGTTCCCGTTCGCATGACCCCAGAGGAATAATGGTGTCTATAATCAAGAATCAATTGCTGAAGCATCTTCAACGGTAAGGATTACTAGGGTTTTGCCTTGCTGGCAATAATTGGAAACATGCTACTTACCCATACACCGCTGTACATTCGTCAAAGGAATGCCGTCTCAAGGAAGTGATTTTGTTAGAATCGTGCCTTATGGTAACAGCTGGTAGCGAAAAAGATACAGTATTTCGGGATATTTGCGCGATTAGAAGATAAGATATCGTCGGACGGATTCAGACCACGCCTCTAGAGATGCAGTTATCGTCAAATACTCAGCCAAAGAAAACGGGCAGTTTGCCATTTTTTCTGCCCAACCATTTAGCGCTCTACTGAAGTTTGTCACCCCCATTGTAATTCCATTTACTTCGCCGCTACTTGTGCCCATTCTGTCGCTTCGCTCTTGCCCTTCCAGCATTGTGGGAACGCCGAGATGCCAGAATCAATTTTTGTTTCCAGTATTCTGCAGTAACATAGAAGATTTCAGCGTAAAGTAGATATTTTTCTTTGAACTCGATACTAACAAATAAACAAAAGCATTTTGAAGTCTTCAGGCCATGGAGCATTTGTTGGGAGGATTACCAATCACATAGAATCGTATTTTAAATAACACTCACGTTCAAGATTTTAGAATGATTCGTGTTACATCGAAGAAACTATTGAAGAGTCAAGAGAGTGCCATGTTATCTACGAAAACACTTCAGCATTTTTTTTTTATGGGTTTTCAGTTGGAGCTGCGTGACAGCTTGTTTGTCAAGGCTGAACCCGTTATTCAAATTTCATCTCTACAAAGACCAATGTTTAGACGGAATAGGCTATGTTGCCCAATTTAACACTAGTTTTTACATTGTGCCTTAGCTGCCTCCATTCACACAACAGTCCCATGTGAATAGGAAACCCAGCAAACGTGGGACTGTTATGCGAATAGGGTTAGTTAGTAGTTTTATTCAAAATTTTGCATTTTCCCTCCCATAGATGTATTAGTCATGTCCACCCTCAGTCAAGTGAAGTCTATGAAGCTATCAGAATAAATCTTAACCCGCGGAACCTATTACTTCTTGGAAATGACACAAAATGCTGTCTATGTTGACAACTGTGCCTATGCAATCTCCAAAAAATATTACGGTCAAATACCAATTGAAGACAACAACCGTTACTGCGATAACACCTATGTTGGTAGCCACCTACAGCTCTGGCGCCATTCCCAATGATAGACACTAGTTTTGAACATGTCATGGGCTTCCAATGATACAAGATACAAAAACAGCTTAACTATTAAAACAGAGTCAATCCTTTCATTTGTCCTATCGGTCCTAGCTAGATAAACCAAGTCATTTTCTCCCCCGTACCCTAGAAATATCAGCCTAGTTATACACAAGTTACGTCCTTCAGCTTAGAAACAATCAGTTTTTGTCCAAAATGTCACGTCGAACGCATTGACGTCAATAAAGTGATAACATGTTAAAATATGGTCCACTGCACGAACTTGGGCCGGCCCGCCCACTCCCAAGGATAATTTGGCGTTTGAGCGGTGTCGTCGCCGCACAAAAGTCAAACCATGTGTGAGAGCAGGTAGGCCAGTATAAATTCGTGCAGTTATCCATTGTTCGCACGTTAGCTTCGAATCTATCAGCACTATTAAGTGCTGCAACTTTCCTTCCTACTATTCGGTTGATTTCACTACATTTAGAGAATATTACTGGATATCATTGTAATATTTAAAAGAAGCAAATCTGTTTTGATAAAATTACTAATTTAAATATATTTGATTATTGTATATTACTCAAATTATAGTAAATTTAGTAGTTAATCAAAATCAACCAAAAAATGTGGGAAAGAAAGCCCAAACAGCATTTTCAAGTCTACTGGCAATAAAAAGGTTTCAAAACCTGTCACAAAACCTATAATATTTCTACTAGGATTTGCAATGATCATCAAAACCTTCTCAAATCCAACCGACTTGGAACTGTTGCTTGGGTATAGAATCTATTGAGCCCCGGCGGTCCCTCCGTGTTTATCTAGCATGTCTGATGAATATGCCAAAACATATGATCAGCCATACTCCATCTGCAGCAGCCGGTTCGTGATGAACCGTTGGAGGCGCATTAAAGTGTTAAAAAGGTGATATGATTCACTAAAGAATACTACATTACAATAACCTTCACTTTAATACCGTCAAACCCTGCGAACTTTGCCAGGGTAAAAACACTTCAGCATTTTATTCTTTTCAAATCTACCAATTACGTTCTATTATTACTGAAAACTAGGTTAAACCATGTATCACTTTAGTGCACCTGTAACGATTCTAACGGATCGTCTGCTTTCCGATTAAGTATTAGATATACTTTATAAACATGAGGTACCCCCAGGATTCAGTAGATTTGAGCTTTTTCTTCTGCTTCTCAATTTGAACGGTGTTTGCTGGCTGTATTATATAGTGGATTTGTGGTATTTTTTGTCCTACATCTTCGGTAAAGAACATAATGTTCCATCCAGGACTACCAATATCGCTTGTCTACACAATAAAATCCAATCTTTCGATATCTTGGAGCGTAGTAGATGTTACACATCATTGAGTAAGTTAGAATAAGGTGTGACCAAATAATTCTTATCCTCAGCACAGAAGTCTTAAGTTTGTAGATGTTAGTAAATAAATAAAAATAGTCTCTGTAGGTTTTGTCGTGCATCATATCATGGGATTCGGTTTCTGAAGTGATACATGGGCGAAACAGTCAAGGTATTGCAAGGTGATTCAAATTATTCTTGGTATAGGAAGCAAAGAACTCGAAGCTATGATCAATAAAAATACGCATTGTTGATAAAACTATTCTTGCTCACTGTGTAAGTGTTAGCAAAGTTACGGTATATCTCGCAGATTGAATACTAAAACATTCATGTACCTTTAGATAATCTTGCTCAGATTTCGGAACAAGTCTGGGGAGTTAACCTTGCTCTAATCTTAAGCAAGAATACCAAAAGCACAAATGTCATTATCCATGGTGAGTAAGAAGGTAATACTCAACTATGATGGCTAGTGTGGTTCGTAGAGGTCGATTTTTCAGTTCAATGTTTTTTTGATTCCATTTCGGGTGCTGAGTGACTGTACAAAATTTGAGCACCATCAGTTACGCCTATACTTTGCGCATCGCAATTGATACTTGTATGGGATTTTTTTTTATCTGTATTAACAAGATGGGATTTTATGTGGGAAAACTTACTTTTTAGCATTTTCCTTCTAAAAGGATAAAATTATGCTGAATGTATGTAGTTGATTATGCAAAGTAAAGCCTTCGATGTCCAGAAAAACTTTGCCGAAGACCGCAAAGCGATCCGAGTCTTGTGACAAAAGTTATAACCTACTGATCGTCGGAGTGTTCTTGACATTTTAACATGTACAGTAATAACATCCATAATTAAATCACAATTTCTGGCCAGAATTGTCAAGAATAAATCTTTTTTTTTTTTTACATGCATCGGATAGCTTAGCGGTTTTCGACAAAGTTGTTCGACACATCCTGGACCATACTTATACATTTGCGGTTATTATTTCATACAGAATTGATGCTATTGAGCTCCGATCAAAACTAAACTTTTACTTGCCCTCACGAAACTTGCGTCATCGAGAGCTATTTTCTATTAATTTTCACCGTACTGACTATACCAACTTTAAGCCCTCCAATCAAATGATGCTAAACACAGTGAACACTTTGATTTCACATTTTCCAAGACAAGACATAAGGAATACTTTAGATCATTACGTTAACGAACAGTTGCGTATTGAAGGATGCATAATTCCAATGTAATATAAATATAAGTAAACTAATTCTTAAGATAATATGTAACAAACAACACGGTCTACATATGTGATTGACGACAATAAATAAATAAATATGGTATAGGACAATTTCGAGCAACTTTCTAGAAAAAAATACTAAAAAGTATTTTTTTTATGTAAAATCCCATACAAACTTCAAACGCGATGCGCAAAATGTAGGCTAAACCAATCACGTCCATATTTTGCACAGTTGTTTAAGATCTCGATGAACATCTAAACAACTTTGATCTAATCCAATTTGATCAATTTTATTTTTTCCATACAGCGTGTCAATCGAACTGTGGTCATCTGTTCGAGCATGTATGGATGAATATTGATTAATATTTTTGTGTCGTGAGTCGAAACGATTTGCGGTGCTCTGCAACATTTGTCTTTGAGATCTGAAGAACTCAATCCGACTTCGACCCCATGACTCCATCCCTGTACAAACGCTACACAGCGCGAGGAACCTATTTTCAAAGCTCTTCAAAGTAATTCCTTGTATGCATATTCGCCCCTGGCCACCACTGAGATGGCTGAAAACCTGACAGAAACCCAGCCCTGCACCAAGGATTGCAGCGAACATATGGGAGCTTAGAGGTTTTCATATGTTTAAAATCTAAACTGCCCTAATGATGATACGCTCCCAACAGCTATATATATTTTGTAAATTAATTAGTTTAGTCCTGTTTAGACATAGCAAAAAATTAGGTGAATCCTCCTGAAACAAATGGTTTTTAGCAGCAAAATAATAAAATACAATAATAAAACAAAACGCAAAAACGAACACCATATCTTGATCTTGGATTTTTTTTGCATTTGAACCAAATTGGAAAATTGCAAGATAAAAATTTATTATGGTAGATCTTACGCCGCAACGCACCATTCTAAGGGCCGATTTCTTCACCCTGACTTAAGCGTTAAGCCAGGTTTAACTGTATGGGTAAGCCTGGCTTACCGGTTAAGCCGAGGTGAAGTAATCGGCCCTAAGGTGATCTACCCACTGTACGGCACGATAACACTGTTCTTGCTCAATGCTGGCCAAAAACTTGTCAACTTTTACCACATCTCTTCACTCATTCATGTATCAAGAACATCCTTGGGCCGTCGTAAAACTCTCCATATTGGGCGGCTGCTCGCTTTAGCCTTGTTATGAACCCAGGTTAGATTCTTATTCACTTTCTTTTTTTCCTCGTTGAGGCTTCGTCGCCATGAACCTCTGAGTCTGCCTCTGTTGCAATATCTTGTCGGATTTGAGGCCTATAGCCGCCTTCATTTACGTTCACGAATTTCTGTTGATATCGGTTTTTGATGACATCGTCGATAGAGATCAGTTTTCGAGATCCGGTCTTGCGACCACCAGGCCCGATTAAAAAAAAACGAAGACATCGGTTGGAGAAAACCTGCAGCTTGTGTGTGGTCTCTGCTGATTCGCATCACGTTTCGCTGACGCAAAAGCAGTCTTAGCCGTCTTGATCTAGGGGAACTTACGTATTTTTGGCAGTTTTGTTCTCTTGTTTGTTGGTGTAATGAAGAATTGGAAAACAAACATTGAAAATTGGCAGGTCATTTTGACAGACCTCACACATGCACAATAAAGACGGATTAGGGTAGGACGGGGCAAGATGGCCACCCGGGGCAAGATGAGCACCCCTCTGTTGACTCGCCGGTCAACGGGTCGGAGTAGCCAAAGGAGATAACGAAGTTCCAATTTCTTAATGTTTTATTGCGTTCATTAAAAAATTCCTATAAAGCAAACTCATTAAGTTCAATCCGGTTTTATCATAAGTTCACTTACGTTTAGTTCTTTCGCTATTTTATTTCCTCCTTTCTACGTCCTCGTTTGTGGATCTAAGCTTCTAACGACAAACCTGGTTCTGCATGGTACATATATGTTAGCGAATTCATTCATATTAAACTCATGAAGTGAGGCTTACGTGAACGTGTATAACTGGAACCGACACCCGAATTCACACAACCGTTCGGTCAGTTATATGCTATAAGCTATAACGATCTAAATTAATATTCAAGATAATTCAGAATTAGTGATAACAAACGGAATATACTGCATATCGCGAAATTACCTTATATCAAATAATGGCTAAAGAAATAATGAAAATAATTGAATCTAGTAGCTTTATAATAGGTATTTGCACTTCTACACTTCGAGAACTATCGCCCTTTTTTGTCGAATCATTCCTGTCACGATCACTTATTTGACAAGCGGTCTGTCATGACAGACAACTTTTATCAGGCGCATGGGACTATCTACGAAGGTCGTCTTGATGAGCCGCGCCGACCGAGGGGTCGCAACACTCCCCCCCGGGTACGCCAGGGTCCTGGCTTACCGATTCTTCGCGACGAATATCCAAGACAGCGATCTTCGTTGTAGGACGCTCGTATATTCCAGTTATAGTTTGTACAGCGGCTGATCTTACTTGTCCGTCTTTTGCTCGATTGACCGAAATGACCCTACCCTTAGGCCAACAGTTCCTAGGAAGATCTGGATCAACGACAAGTACGACGTCATTAACTTCTATTGGCTTGACGTTAGAATACCACTTCGTACGTTTGGTTAGCTCTGGCAAGTAATCTCGAAGCCAACGTTTCCAAAATAAGTCCGCTTCTCTTTGTGATTGACGCCAAGATCGTCGTAGAATTAAAGCTCTGTCATCCAATCGCGTGGCAGGCTTCAACCCATTTGATGAGCCCAGAATGAAATGATTTGGTGTTAATACTGGCGCATCAGGATCTTCTACCGGAACGTGGGTCAGTGGTCGTGAGTTTATGAGGTTCTCGATTTCGGCCAGCGTGTTGCGCAGAACCTCATCAGTAGGATTTCGCGTAGGCAGCATTGCCTGTAGATTGACCTTGACCGTCTGGATAAGTCGCTCCCACGCACCGCCCATGTGCGGGGAAGCTGGTGGAAGGAATGTCCATTGAGTGTTCTGGCTGGTAATTTTCTGAATCACTTTCTCTTGATCCATTTCCTTCAATGATTCCCTCAGTTCCTTGTTGGTCGCAACAAAATTAGTTCCCCGGTCGCTATATATTTGTATAGGAACCCCCCGCCTTGCCATAAACGTTCGCAATGCCATAATGCAGGAATCTGCACTTAGAGAATGTGCTATTTCTAAGTGCACCGCCCTTATAGTCAAGCACGTTACTAAGACTCCCCAACGTTTTTCGATACGCCGCCCCACCGCTACAGTCATAGGTCCGAAATAATCAATTCCGACATACGAAAAAGGCCTGGTATAAGCAGCCAATCTGGCACTAGGAAGGTCTGCCATCGGAGGAGGTTTGGGAGCTGCTCGCTGGTTTTTGCATGTTTGACATTCGGCTTTGATCTTTCCTAGCAATCTGCGTAGTTTTGCAATTCGGTACACTTGCCGCAACTCGTTTAACACAGTTTCGTGATTGCGGTGATGATAGCGCTGGTGGTAGTCTTGCACGATTAGTTTTGTTATGTAGTGATCCTTGGGAAGTATCACGGGATTCATGGCATCGCTACTGGCATATTCACAAGCACTTATGCGGCCATGCATACGCATTACTTGCCGCTCGTCCAGGAATGGGTTTAAGGTGTAAACTGAACTTGACTTGGGTATCTCCTTGCCGACTTGAGGATTTGACAAAAGATTCATTTCTTCTGCAAAGGACGTACTTTGAGCTTGACGGTACAGCACGCTTGCAGCTTGTACGAGCTCGTCTCTCGACAGTGGTCCTGTTTGGCGTTCTTCCCCTGTTGATTTTCGTCGGATATTACCGATGTATCTGATTACAGTTGCAGCTGTCCGCAATAGGCGATTCCAATCCGAAAATTTTTCTTCTTGGAACAACGGCTGCGAAACCGCCATATGGTGCAAAAGATTTGCACGAAGTTCTTCCTTAGTTGTATTGGTGCTGAAAGGTTCGCATGGCCACATATCTGTAGTTTGCCACAAGAATTCCGGCCCCCTGAACCACCTACCATTGCAGCTAATATCTAGGGCACGTTTCAACTTGGTCGCTTCATCAGCCACATTGTCCTTGGTACTAACCCACTTCCAGTCGTTAATAGCTGTAGTATCCAATATCTCGCTAACCCGCCAGGCTACGTATGGTGTATACCGGCGGTGGTCCGAACGCAACCAACATAGAACATCTCGTGCATCGGTCCAGAAGAATCGCTCGTTGATGACGAAAGACAATGCTTCCGAGATTGTGTTGGCAAGCCGGGTGCCAAGAACGGCGCTCTGGAGCTCCAATCTCGGAATAGAGATGAATTTTAAAGGTGCTACTCGGGATTTGGCACCGACAATCGCGCATTCCACCTTACTGCCTTGTTGATATCGCAGATATACCACTGCCGCGTATCCCAACTCACTAGCGTCTACAAATGTATGTAGCTGTATCTTCGTATTCACATCCATTGTAGTCAAGGAACGGTAGCATCGGGGAATGTTGATATCCTGTAGTTTCGGAATAACACGCAGCCATTGTTCCCATTTGGTGTAGAGATTGTCTGGTATTTGGTCATCCCAATTTATGCCGGAACGCCAAATCTCTTGAAAGAGTATTTTCAAATAAACGAGTACATTTGACAATAGACCCAAAGGGTCGAAAATGGACATGAGTGTTCGTAGAACCTCTCTTTTAGTGGGTTTTTGTTCACTATTCAGAAGCTTGGAATCGTATTTTGGGGAGAGTTTGTAGGTGAAACTATCTGTGTCCGTGCACCACCACATGCCAAGGACTTTTTCCACGGCAGGCTCTGATCCAATGTGAAGACTTTTGTGATCTGTCTTTTCCTGGTGAAGAGCGTTAAGAACTGAGACGGAGTTTGAAGTCCAGTTCCGAATTTCAAAGCCAGCCTGAGAGTGTACGTATCGGACATCTTCTGCTAATTGAATGGCTTCATCTTCGCTTTCTACGCTGATCAGCATATCGTCCACATAATGCTGTTTTGTGATCGCTTCTGCTGCTCTAGGGAATTGGTCAACGTATTTGTTTGCGTTGAGGTTTTTCACAAACTGTGCACAGCTTGGCGAACAGCTTGCGCCAAACGTCATTACCTGCAACACATAAGTGCTTGGTGTATCGTCTTCGGGATCATCTTTCCATAAAAACAATTGGCAATTTTGGTCTTCTTTGGCAATTCTCACTTGGAGAAACATTTCTCTAATATCGCCGCTGATTCCAATCTTATTCTCCCGAAACCTATAGAGGACATTGTTGAGGGGAACTAGCTGATCGGGACCCTTTATCAGCATCGAATTTAGCGAAACATTTCCAGTCTTTGCAGCGCAATCCCAGACAATACGCAATTTCCCTGGCTTGTTTGCATTGAATACTGGAAATATGGGGATATACCAGAAGCGTTGCATCTTCTCCTGAATTTCTGCTTCCGAAAGTTTCCGAATATAGCCCTTTTCCTTATAGTCTTCGATTTTCTCTCTCAGAGCAGTCGCTAGCTTAGGATCTTTGGCCATTCTTGATTCCAAGCAAAGAAATCGACGAAGAGCTACAGGTTTACTATTTGGTAGACGGAATTCATCAAATTTCCAAAGTAACTGGGTTTCATAATGTCCGCTGTCAGTTTGGACTACTTTGTCCAATATCTCTAAAGCTCGTTGGTCTTCTTTGGACAGCAGTGGCTTGTCAGGTTTCGTGACACCAAGTCCTTCCAGTGATAGGTAGTCTTTCAATGCTTGCTCTAGACAATCATCTCCCTTTTCGTGGCAAGGGCAGATTTGTACACCATGGTAAGCTAACAGCAGATCATCCTCATCAGAACCACCGTGAATAACCCAGCCCAACCGTGTTTTTGTTGCGATGGGTTCATTTAGCCGCCCTTCTCGTCCTTTCAAGGGATAGCTGAGATTTGCATTCTTGATTCCAATTAGCAAACGTGGTTGTGCGTTCTGGTAAGATTCAACTGGAATTCCTCGCAAGTGTTCGTACTGATTCGCAAGCTCCTGTGCGTTAACGGATTGATGGAAGAGATCCAAAGCAGAAACCGTATGGACTCCTTGAAGCCAATACTTTCTTTGGTTTATTCCCGTACCGGAAATTTGCACATTCAATTTTATCGACTCGTTCTCTAGCCGACCCATGTTTCCAGTCCACTTTAGACAGAGAGGTTCACGCTTTCCATCAATCTCCAACTCAGTAGCGAGTGCTGCATCCATCAAGGTGTAAGAAGATCCGTCGTCTAGGAAGGCAAATGTTCTTACGTTTTTCTGCGGACCATGCAGAATGACAGGTATAACTCTAAACAGCGTCTTATTGGTGATCTGGTGATGTATGTTGCATTCACTCTCTGATGTTTTCGGGTTTCCAGGTTCGTGATTGTCTCCGGATGCTCCAGATTTGATCTCGGGTCTCACAGTAGCTGTTACATCTCGTTGGTTGTGCAGTAACTGATGATGTTTATATTCACATCCGTTTTTTCCACAGACTTTCTGTGATTTGCATGTTCCTTTGTGGTTTTTGAGGCATTTGCGGCATAGCCCAAACTCCTTTACGACCGCCCATTTCGCATTATAGCCTAGTTCGTCAAACCGCTGGCATTTGTCAACGCTAGGACAATTTCTTTTACAAACAATACACGTTGCGTCTACAGTCTTAGACAGGAATGATGCTGAATTTTGTTTGTTTGGTTCGCTATCAACATCCTCAGCATGAGCATTCAAAAAGACTTGATTGTTTCTTGCTATTCTTGCTATTCGCTGAGCCTTGGTGTCCATGGGCAGCCCAGCAAGCGGACAAATGTCTTCGGCAAGTTCGTATAACCAGCTGGAGAAAACGGAAAGATTCACAGTGGTAAAATTGCGCCGATATCTAGCCCAATCTAGTTTGATAGCTGCTGGTAACTTTTCAACCAGTTCACGGAGAAGCGCCACGTTGTAGGAATACTCGTCCAGCTGGCATGCTTCAATGGTCGCACATAAATTCTGGACGGCGAGAGCAAATTCTATAATCGTATCCAGTTTTTCAGCCTTCGGTGCTGGCGTTGAGCTGATTTTAGCCATTAAGTTGTGCACGATGATCTCTGGGTTTCCGAAACGCATCTTCAATGTAGAGATTATTTGAGTGACGTTCATCGGGTGCATCAGCATACACTTGACGGCTTCGAAGGCTTTTCCGCTTAGACATTTCTGCAAACGCACAAGGTTTTCCTCCGCTGTGTATCCACACATGTTGGTCGTAGTAGTGAACGAAGAGAAAAACAGCGGCCACTCTTCGGGAATCCCGCTGAAAGTCGGTAGCTCTCGAGAAACCGCTTGACGAGCAGCAACTTGACTACGAGTTAGATTGTTTCCTTCAGCATCATCATCGTACACTTCTCGCCTTAAAGAGGATCGACCGAGCCCTGGTGAATTGACGACTCTCGAACGTTGATTTAGCTGAATATCAATGCTAGGACGACGTCCCCCGAGGTTGGACATCATAGGGTGGTTAGAACTTCCGTGTGTAGGTTGGCTTGAAGGAATGTCGAAATTTCGCTGTCTCGTCGCTGTCGGAATCGTTCTCGGTTGCGGCAATAATGCGTTACGGCGCTGGTCGTTGACGATATCGGTCTGAGCATAACATTGATGCACATTCCTTGACGCCGGATGAGCTGCTTCATTAAGGTCTAACAACTCCCGATTTGGTCCCGGCTGATCTGATCGTTGTCCCTCATCCATCCCGTTGTTGATCCACTCATCTACTCGATCCTGAATTGCTCCATCTTCAGCTCCAACTATCGATGATGTTTCGCTGGCAATCTCCAAAAGTAAAGCGTACCGCTTCTGAAGATATGCACGCTTCTTCGCATCCTCTTCTTCCTGTAACTTCCTCTCTTCGTCCAGCATTTTCAACTCCAACTCCAGTTGTCTCTGTTTGGTAGATCTTCTCGAAGCTCCTGAATGCTGACTCGATGTCTCCCCAAAACCCTGCTTCGCGTTGTTTCGGGGTATTTCCAACGTTGATTTCAGCGGCTCGTTCGAAGGTTGTCCAACTAATAACCCAGTCGTTGGAATGATGGTGCTGGATGCCAGGGGAATGTTCACTACTGCTGGTCTTGGTGGATGTCCAGATGATACTGGCAGGCACTGTCTGATGCTCGCCATCTCCGGGAATGCATTGGAAGAACATATGGTCGACTGTATTAACGGATTCGATGGGGTAGGCAGCGGATTGAAGGGAACTGTACCGCCGGCAAGTGTGAATATGCTTGGTGGCATGAGCATACTGGGCGCGAAAAACGTACTGGTCGCAAAGACATTTGGGGGATTCGGTATATTACTAGCTTTATTGGCAGGCATAGGCGGAAACATGATATTCGATGGAACGTGTGTTAACATAGAATCGTTAACATTATCACTGGTTGTTTGTTGGGGCAAGGCGGGTAAACTTGAAGGAATTTGGGGAACGATAGTCAGTGGCACTGATGTCACTCTTATAGACGGGTTTACAGAAGCTGACGTACTCACGGCTGGTTCTACAGATGTTACCTTTGCTGAACTTTTCTTCCTAGCTCCTTGGGTGGCCTGCATGCAACAGGGGCATTGCCAATCGCGCGTTGCAACACCTTGACTCACTTCCACGCACTCGAAATGGTACCAGTCGTCACACTTGTCGCACTGGACCATGCGAGTATTATCCTCATCTGTACAGGCTTTGCAGTGTTGACTACCGTCGATACAACCGATCTCGCTTCGTGTAGACCCTGCGGCATCACGGGACGCAGTTGTGCTCCTCGTCTTCATTGGCGTTCGCCCAAGCATCGCCTCGTTGTGTTTGGGATAAACGAATTTTTTAAATTGTTGACTCGCCGGTCAACGGGTCGGAGTAGCCAAAGGAGATAACGAAGTTCCAATTTCTTAATGTTTTATTGCGTTCATTAAAAAATTCCTATAAAGCAAACTCATTAAGTTCAATCCGGTTTTATCATAAGTTCACTTACGTTTAGTTCTTTCGCTATTTTATTTCCTCCTTTCTACGTCCTCGTTTGTGGATCTAAGCTTCTAACGACAAACCTGGTTCTGCATGGTACATATATGTTAGCGAATTCATTCATATTAAACTCATGAAGTGAGGCTTACGTGAACGTGTATAACTGGAACCGACACCCGAATTCACACAACCGTTCGGTCAGTTATATGCTATAAGCTATAACGATCTAAATTAATATTCAAGATAATTCAGAATTAGTGATAACAAACGGAATATACTGCATATCGCGAAATTACCTTATATCAAATAATGGCTAAAGAAATAATGAAAATAATTGAATCTAGTAGCTTTATAATAGGTATTTGCACTTCTACACTTCGAGAACTATCGCCCTTTTTTGTCGAATCATTCCTGTCACGATCACTTATTTGACA
>NW_026917398.1:0-100000 GCF_035046485.1 Aedes albopictus
GTTGGGCTTGTTTGGCCAAATATTTGCCACGTCTAATGGGACCTTAAGTTTTTCATGGAAAATAGCTTACTAAATCAAGAAAACTCATAGTATTCAACAAAACAACTACTGAATGCACCTAGAATACAGCAATTCATTACAAGTTCGGTGTTCAACTGTTTTCTACTGGGCATTTTAAAATAACGATATTGTACAACAGATGATCCTTGATCCTTTTTGATTTTTTAAAAAGCTCATTCGAGAATACTTTTACAATTTCCTCCGGTTTTTTTTTCAAAAATGTCTCCAGGAATTCTTCCGGAGGTTTTCCCGGGATCTACTCCACATTTTTTTTTTTTGTGAGAATATTTCCTCATAGTTGCTTTGGGAATTCTACCGAGAACTTTTTGGGACTTCTCCCGCAAAATTTGACCAGGAATTTCTTCGGTGATTCCTTCGGGAATTCTTCCAGAAGCTCCTGCTGAACTTCTTCCAGAAGTTTCTCTAGGAATACTTCTGGATGTTTCTCTAGATATTCTTCCAGAAACACCTCAAAAATTTCTTCAAAATTCGGACTTTCTCCCGGCTATTCTTCCTGAAGTTTCTCCGGTAATTCTTCCAGCATCTAGAAGTTCCCCGAGAATTCATCGGAAAATCTTCGGAAAATTGCACCAAAAATTCTTCCAAGGTCTTCCGGGAAGTAATTTCTAAGTTCCTTCGAAATTTGATCCAGAAGCATCTCCGAGAAGTCGTCTGAAAGTTTCTTTGAGATTTTCCGAAAAATGTCCTACGAATACTTATTCAAGACTTATTGGGAAAGTTGTAAATTCTTACAGAAGTTTTTCTGGGAATTCCTCCAGGAGTTTCTTCTGATAATTGATGGAAATTTCCTGGGCATTCTTCTAAAAATTTCTTGTATGTAGTAACTTTGGGAATTTTCACTGGAGATCTGCTCAAAAATTCCCAAGAAGTTTCGACGAGAGTTCTTCCAAGACTTTTACCAGGAACTCCAGAAGTTTCGATATGAATCCTTTTAGGTGTTTCGCCGGAATTTCTTCCGTGAGTTCCGACGATAAAACACACAAAGATTTCTCTCACGACTTTCGGAGTTCCTTCGGACATTTCTCCAGAAGTTTTTCCGGAAATTTGCCCAGTAGCCCAACGGCAGTTCCTTTTAAAGTTCCTCCGAAAATTCTTCCAAGAAATTCTTCGTTTCAAACGCTCCTCTAAATATTTGATTAACTTTTATTTTCGGAAATTCCTTCAGGAGTTTGTTTGCAACTTCTTTCAAGAGTTTCTACGAGACTTCCACCAGGAGTTCCTCCAGCTTGGATCCTCTACTCTGCCAACTTATAACGGTTCAGGACAAGGAACGGACATTCGTTGGGCATAAAAACTTTCCCTCTATAAACTCAAATTTATGATTTTGACGTAATTTAATGTTGGTGTTCGTCTCACTTTGTAGATACATAGTGCTTTCTAGCTTTTTCTAGTTCCATGATTTTCACACAATTGTGTCTACTTCGTCTAGGAAATCAACCAACTGAATGACCCGGCTGCTGCAGGTGAAAACAAACCACGTGTCGGTGATTCTACCGTCCACGAGCCCGGTCATCCGTTGAATGTGGGTCCCGATGGAATGCCGCCCGGTCCGGCTCAACATTCAGACGGAAATTCGGACCTTGCTGCGGCTGGCGCTGGTGGTGCGCTGGAAGTGAAGGATCCGAAACAAGCTGGAAAGCTGCACGCCAACAAGGAACTGAAGGAGGAAATGGATCTCGACTTTGAGGAAATTTCCGATGGCGAACTGGAAGAGGAGAACAAGTTCAAGGGTATGCTGGTTTAGTCTGATTATCTTTGTTTGTATTAAATTAATTCCATGTGATTTCCATTACAGGCCTTGGCGATGCCCTCGGCGTCGATTGGGCCAGCTTGGCGCAGGAAACTCGCGCCAAACTCAAACCGGAACAAACCATTCCGGTTTCCGCTCGCAACCGCTGGAAGGCACATCACATTCTGTTGGACATAGGTATTTCGGTACGGTTGGCCGGTGAGGCTTACGCCCAGCGTGTCCTCACCGAGTCCAAGGAGAAGCTCCGCGAGGAGATCGAGGAGTTCAAAGCAGCTGCCGAGCAGCAGAAGGTGGCCGCGGTGAAGAAAGAAGAAGAAGAGCAGCTCTTTAACGGAGTTAGAATAAAGAAGGAAAAACTCGACGAGGACGAACAGAAGCAACAACAAAGCGAGCAAACTGTCGTCAAAAAGGAGGACTCCAATGAAAACAGCGAGGTCTCCGAACAGGAAGCCAACCTCGCCGATATCGACAAGATCCTTCATCCGGTGGCGTCGGTGCACGTGGCTATGCGGGAGCGTGCTCGCGCACGGCGTAACCTTATCCTGTGCGCTGCTGGTCCACACAGTCGTGCGTTGAGCGCCAGGCGAGATTTGGAAATTCGTCGTCAACTGTGTGGATTTCCCCCGCAAGAATGCAACGAGCGTATTACAGAGCACCAGTCGACGCCTACCAATCCTGAGCTGCACGAAATGGTCATGAAACTGTACCAGAACACCATGCAACCGAACAAAATCGAAGTGCAGTAAGCAAATTTTAAATGTTTTAGTTTTACGCAATTGTGAAAGGAAGGGTGGAAATCTCTTCAAAAGATAAATTGTAGGAATAATGGTCTATGAAGTATTCAATGTTTTGCTAGGCAGAAAGAGCATTTTACCCTTCTTTCGTCCCACTTATATATCTTAGACAACAATGTATCGTGTCGACCAATAAAACTATATTTTTCTTCCCTGTAGTGTATTTCAACCGTACATGTAGGTCATGGATAATATGAATAAATCTTGATTAGTTGTTAGGTCCAATCAAGTGGAAACTGTGTTTAATTTTTCCGAAATTTTTCACTATTTTAAGGAAAAAATAAAATGGCAAACTCGTTTGTCATGCCTCGAGTATGTACGCTTGTCAACATCGCAATCGTTGCTACACTCATCTCTGAACTAACCAACAAAGATGTGTGTACCTACATGATTAGACATAACGCTTTGTTCTAGCAGAATTATTCACGAGAACAATTGGCATGTGTTAAATGAAAAATGTTTAGCTGACCATCGCTATTCGCTGCACACTATTTGAATCCCGGGTCAACCAACTTGCCCTTGAGGAACCCCTTGGTGGAACTCTGATCTCGCCAAGCTCAGGAAACAATGTAGAAAAGTTGGAATAGACGACGTTCGTGGACATTGTGGATCATCACATCCGTGATGTTCATCTGGCCAACGTGCCTCTTCATGTGAACCAACATGCCTACCAATCTGGTAAACCCACTTTGACTCTTCTGCACAAGGTTGTTTACCATATTGAGAAAGCATTCACTAAAAAGTAATCCTGTTTGGGTGTTTTCTTAGATATCGAGGGTGCTTTTGACAACGTGTGTTGCTTGGGATCGGTACTTGGTTAATTAGAGGAAACTCCTGTGAACCGCAGAACAACACACACGTCGTTATTTCCACTTTTGGTGGATTGGGACAAAGTTGTCCTTGCTCCAAGTGATCTTACAATTGCTTGTAATTTTCCATATGGGACATTTTCCACGAAATTCGCTTCCCGGGAAGAGTGGACATCTGGTTATCGTGGAAAGAAGTATTTCAGAACGGCATCGTATGTTACACTGATGCCTCCTTTCTCAAAGGTCGAGCCGGTGCTGGTGTCTACTCTCATAAGCTGAGGCTACATCAGTCTTACTGATTTGCTGGACACTGCCCCGTTTTTCAGGACGAAATATTTGCTCTTATGTGCGGAGTGAAATCTGTTGTTTTAACCAGTTTTGGTAAGGAGCTATACTGCCGTGAATCGCATATCAGTCCCATCTTTGCTGGATTTCCTATGCAAATGGGACAGATATGCGATTCACGGCAGTATAGATTCTCTTTACGCTTATGCGTTTCACTATGCTCTTTTAAGGGCGCTGTTTGAATCCACGCGATAATGCCCTTTTCTAGGGTGACGATCCTGTTCCCCTACCATCCTTTTACCACCCTTCATTCCTTTCCTTCTCCTTCGGGTACATGGGGAATAAGCTCGTGTTCAAGGCGATGACACAAATTTCCTAAATAGAGCAAAACGTGCCTTTGCAGCCGACATGTGTACAATGTTGTCTTATATTTCCAAGGAAATTTTCTTTTCTGTTCCACCTAGGCAAAATTGCGCCACTGCTAGTCGATGTGCTTTAATCGTATGATTTTATTAATATGTATCTGAAATTCAATTACAGGTAGAATCAATTGTATTATATCATCTATGTTCTTTTATCGAATAATCCTGCACTTGAGACGAATCATTCGTACATTATGTCACGCTTCGCAAAGGATATAAGGAAATGATGTCCCAGTAAATTGTAATTGTAATTGCTCAATCCACACCAAGGAAATGATGTCCCAGTAAATTGCCCAATAATAGATATGCTTTATCATGCACATAATTCACAAATTTTAATTTCTAAAATTTACAGATTCTTCGAATTTAATCACATCTTGGTTAAATGAGTAACGCAAATCAGTAATGTCACTGCCCAATTGTTACTGTTAAAATTCGTCCCTTTTTGAAAAGTTCAAATCCCTTTTTGGAAAAAAAAAACAATTTTGCAAGGGTGTTGAAGAGTGTTTCTCATTTGAAGTAATGCCGTTTGGCATAACATGAAGAAGAGTAAATTAAAAAAGAATAATAGTTGTAGTCATACCATTATATATGACATTATTTTAGACGTTTATAGACAGTTCTAGGCAAAACAAGAAAGTAGCCCGATTATATCCAAAGTTCACGCAACATAACTTCCGAACGATTCCATAATGGTCAACTCATCCACTATTACGTTATTCCGTTCATATCAAATGGCTGTTTCCATAGAAAAAATGTATAGAAACATTCCTTAAGCCTAAAACACTACCGATACTGGAATAATTTCTATGTTCTGTTTTTTTTTCAATTTTGTGTGAGTTTTTACTATTACTTCATCCAATCAATGGTATAGTAGCAATTATCGACTAAATTTCATGCGGTTTAGTTTTTTGATTTTTTTTGTTTCCGTTTTTTATACTTATGCTTTGCCATCATTGCTAGATTATTAAATAGATAATGAACAACGTGTGTGGACGTAGGTTGTTTTTGATCTGCTATCAATTTCGATTAAATGTGTGTAAGATATCTACGTTCTGCTGTAAACGTTCGTATTCATTTGACTGTTTTGGTGATGTAGCAGCAATTATTCTATTATTCGCGCTTTTATGTTGTTTCAAGTAAGTAATTTGTCCATTGTGATGCGAGTTTTTTTTTGCGTGAACTGCTCGTTTACCGTAGATACTATTTTATGGAACGTTAAGCGATGCAAACAACATTTAATGAATAACCCAATGAGTGTGTGCTTTGAGTAGACGATAACTTCTTAATGAAGATGAAGTAGCCTTTTCGTGAATACTTATTCCGGGAGATTATTCCCAGCTTTTCGTAAACGACCAGGAGAAAAATGCCAATTATATATTCTACACGTTGGAGAACATAGTTCTCAAATATATTAACTTTACACGTAAAATGTCTATCACGGCAAAATATCGCTACAAAAAATATACACAAAAATAAATAACAATGAAAATCTCCTGATTTGAAGTCACAATCTGCTCCTGACATTTTTCTTAAATTACTACTGTTCCGACTAAGCAGAAAAGCGAAATGAAACGAAAACCATTCGTTCCTGAAATATGTAATCCGTCATAATCTTAGACAAAAACCAACATGACTTTCATTACTTAAAGATAAGCCTTTCCTGGTGTTTCAGAAAAGCAAAATACTATAAAAAGAGCTACAAAATATACATATCCATGATAATCAGCTAACTCACTAATCTTACTTTTTCGCATACGCAAAAAGTTATGGGTCCCTAGAAGCCTATTTTCCGACAGCGTAATGAAATAGTTTGCCGACCATGGCTCGCTAACAGCCACCATCGAGAGGAAATATGTCCCTACCAAATATCTTAAACCGATAAAGCTTAAACAAACGCGCGAATTCCCGCATTAAACCGTAACAAGCGCCCGGACGTCCTTTTGCACCACGTAAAATTTGTGCTTCTTGCCAACGAGCCCCCAGATGACGGCCACGTTTTCGATTATGACATTGATCGGAATGGTGCACAGGGCCCCGAGAACACAAGCGAAAAATTTCACCACACCGAACCGGTACAGCGAAAACGATTTGATGACGCCGAAAACGTACATGTAGATGTTGAACCCGGCAATGAAGGCGCACAAAAAGTCCACCACATTCGGGCACGGAATGGGATAGAGCCCGGCGAAGATCATATTGGACGTGGACAGCGGCATCGTGACCCAGGAGTACACGCTAATGCCCAGCAAGAACTTGTTCCGCAGGGGAATGGTGTGCGAGTGGACGACCAGCAGGATACCCTGCAGCCAGCGTTTCCGCTGCTGCAGGAAGTCCAGCAGCGTGAACGGAGATTTTTCGTACATTTCACCTTCGATAAAATTGAACGAGTAGCCCTTGGCGAAGGCGCGCATCGCGAAGAAGCAATCCTCGGCGACCGATCCGTCGATTCCGTTGTCGAACGAGACTTCCTTCTCAGCGTGGACCTAAAAATGGAAAAAAATGAAATATTTTCTGTTAGTGAGCTTGCATAATGATTAAAAAAAACGAGGAATGATGATGGTTATGAATGGATTTCCATGAATATGTCCCGATGTCCATGTTTCAGCGAATGAGTTCGTTGGAAATTATAAAGCCGGCTTCTCTGACAACCGCTCGACTGCGAACGACAGTTCATACAAAAAAAAACCTTAGGGCGGACCTTGCCAGCATAGCGAGTGCTTCACTATTGAACAAGGCAAAGAGTCTAGCGAGAATGGTTATCAGGGACGTCTTCTTTCAACCCGTTGATCATCAAACCTCTAACTCGGCTGTATTATCTGTATCAAACTCAAACAACTAGTACAGGATAATTACATAAACATCACCGTCACTCAGAGAAACACATGAGTCGCCAACACTGTCTACCCTAACGAGGGAAGTTCCAAATTTGACCGATTAGGGCCTTGGCCTTCCCCATTAGGGCCTTGGCCAACCCTCGGATGGCCTTCCTGCTTTCATTGATAAACAACCAGGATCATTGGCGACTCTAAGGGGGATCCAACAGAAATGACAACTAGTCCTAAATCGATGGACAACAATGTGATAGAGAGTGGAGAGGCAGAGGGAACAGCGTTCAATCCGTTCGCGTGAGGAGGACTGACGAGATGGCCATTACGAGGGGCTGGTGCACCCGGGGGGCCCCTATAGCCGAGGCGGTAAACGCACGGGTATTCAGCATGACCATGCTGAGGGTGACGGGTTCGATTCCCGGTCGGTCCAGGATCTTTTCGTAAAGGAAATTTCCTTGACTTCCTTGGGCATAGAGTATCTTCGTGCCTGCCACACGATATACACATGCAAAATGGTCATTGGCAGAGGAAGCTCTCAGTTAATAACTGTGGAAGTGCTCATAGAACACTAAGCTGAGAAGCAGGCTTTGTCCCAGTGAGGACGTTACGCCAAGAAGAGAGAGAGAGTGGTGCACCCACCAGCGAGCAGATGGCGGCAGGAGGTTCAACAGGAGGAGCACGAGGCGGCGCAGCACCGGCCGAGAAGGCGCAGATTACTGACGCGGACCTTACGCGGGCGTTGAACCTCAACAGGACCGGGCAACCAAAGGTGTTGTTAATTGCCGAACAGCTAGACGAGCTGATCGACTACACAAGCGGGCGGACTACAATCAGTAAGGACCTGAAACAGGGCCTGCTGAAGCTTCGCAAATCGCTGGCTCTGGCCAGGGAGTAAGTAAGAGCGGAGTGCGGCTGATGCGAGCAAGGAGGAGCGGTCCACCCAAACGGACAGCTTCCTCTTTGCTGGCAACGCGACGATGCAGCACGAAGCGATGCAGGTCACAGAAGCCGTAGTGGAGAGGTCAAACCGCCCTACGGTTCGAGCTGCATGGTCGAAATCTGTAGAGGAGACACGACCCAAGAAGCGTCCGGCAGAAACGGGCGAAAATCCAAAGAGGAAGAAGGGGACGGCCAGCGTGAGTAACCAGGCTGCCAAGCTGGTTACGAAACGCGCAAGCGGCAGGGAAACCAAGCCCCAAGAGGGCAACCGTACCAAAGGAAAGAGAATCCTAGAATTACGGTCGGAAAGAATAAGGTTGTGAAAAAAGTATAGTCAGCCTGCAAACGCGAACGGAGCGATGCACTGGTCTTCAAAACCGAAGCAGACACGTACACCGAGGCGCTGAGGGCCATGCGAGGAAAAAATCGTCTCTCACCGCTGGGCGCGGATGTAATCAGGATGTAACCAGGACTGAAGAGATGATGCTAGTGCTGAAGAAGAATGCGGTCAAAAAGACACCTCTTGCAGAGCACTAGCTCAATAGGTACTGGGCGAAAAGTGCTGCTAATGACGGAGGCGACTCTGCAGTGTAAAAACCTGGACGAGATCACCGACGCAAAGGAGCTCGCAGCCGCATTTAAGCAGATCGCCACGATCAAGCTCCTTGTAGGTAAACAGGCGACTGCAGTCGTCAAGATCAGAGTAGAGGCGTGTTTCAAGTGCATCGACCAAGGATATAAGCCGTGAATGTGTAAAGGCCCCGACAGAAGCAAACTCTGCAGGAATTGCGGAGTGGAAGGCCACTTTGGCATGGAGTGCAACTCGGCGCCTAAATGCCTGATTTGGTGCTGGCCTAATCGTCCAGTCACGCGAGGTGGTCGAACCATCAGAGGATAATGCAGGTTACACAGCCTAGAGGTGGGAGCCTAGGATTCTTTCCTAAGCGAACCATATCCACACATCAGTGTGGACTTGCCACCTTTGGCACCGGAAGGTGACCGAGCACCGGCACATACGAACTGCTCAAGCGGAGGAAGCCTAGGCGTGGCGGGGGACCAGCAGTGGGCTCTGCTGGTCCTCTTCAGAAATTCCACACATCCGGAAGCAACTCTGTTCAAGCGATATGGCACCGCATCCAAAGTGTTCCAGCCCAGCTAGAAGTGCCTCGGGCACATCAGGAACGATGCCAGTAAGTTCCTGATTATGGTATACTGGTCATGCTTAGTAATTGGTAAAAGAGATGGTACACGCTAAGGTAACTATGCACAAGTGAGCTGATGGCGACGGCATTCTATCCTCTTAGTAAGGTCGGGGGTCGGGTGACACTGACTTGAAACGGCGGATAGGCTAATGTCGACGCTGTCTTCCGCCCCATAAAACCGTAGCATGGCCTTAAAGTACGTTCCTGATCTGTGCCCAGCTTAGACAACTATCTGGGTGGAAGTAGGTTCAGATGAACACTCCTGATTAGCGCTGATCCGGCTCTGAGCTCAGTCCCCATAAGGGCCTGAGCCAACCCTCGGGTGGCCTCTCTGCTTGCATAGATAACCACCAGGATCCTTGGCGACTACTTCATTTACGGTGAGGGATAGCGGCTCTAAGAGGGGCCCAACAGACATGACTTCGAAATTCAACAACTGTAACAACGTGGTCGAGTGTGGAGTAACTGAGGGAGCGGCATTGAACCCGTTCGCGCGTGGAGGCTTGGCCAGATCGCCACTCCGAGGGGCTGGTGCACCCACCAGCGAATTAGCGGCAGGAAGTTTAAGTGGGGCAAGTGGTGCACGAAGCGGTACAGCGCCGACGGAGGAAGCACAGATGACCGGTGCGGACCTCACGCGGGCGCTGAACCGCAACAGGAGCGGGCTACCAAAGATGTTGGTAGTTGCCGAACAGCTGGATGAGCTGATCGGCTACACGAGCGGGCGGACAACCATCAGCAAGGATCTGAAACAGGGCCTGCTGAAGCTCCGCAAATCACTGGCTCTGGCCAAGAAGGAGTACGACCTCCTGGTGGAAGAGCGAAGTGCTGCTGATGCGAGCAGAGAAGAGCGGTCCACCCAAACGGACAACTTCCTCCTTGCTGAGCCTTCTGAACCTGCTGAGGAGACGCGGCCCAAGAAGCGTCCGGCAGAGTCGGATGCAAAGCCGCAGAAAGAGAAGGTGAAGACTAGCGTAGGTAATCAGGCTGCTAAGCCGGTTGCGAAGCACGCAAAGGGCAGGGAAACCAAGCCCCAGCAAGCCAACCAGAGGAAGAACGGAGGCCAACCGGACCAAGGGAAGGAGAACCCTTGGATTACGGTAGGAAAAAAGAAGAAGGTGAGAACTACGAAACCAGCCCGCAAACGAGCGAGAAGTGACGCGCTGGTCTTCAAAACCGAGGCAGATACATACGCCGAGGTGCTGAAGGCCATGCGAGGCGAGAATCGTCTCTCACCGTTGGGCGCGGATGTAAAAAGCATCCGGCGCACCAGGACGGGAGAGATGATGCTAGTGCTGAAGAAGGAAGCAGCCAATAAAGGTACTTCCTACAAAGCACTAGCCCAAGAGGTACTTGGCGAAAAGGTGCAGGTAAGAGCCCTAACGGCGGAGGCAACTCGCCAGTGCAAAAACCTGGACGAGATTACCGACGCAGAGGAGCTCGCAGCCGCACTCAAACAGCAGTGTGAGATAGATGTACCAAGTGCATCGATCCGCCTGCGCAAGGGTCCGGCTGGCACGCAGATTGCCGCGTTCAAACTCCCCGTAGGGGATGCGAATAAGGCGATTTCAGTCGGGAAGATCAAGGTAGCTTGGTCAGTGTGCCCGCTCAGCGTATACGAGCCGCCAGTGGCGTGCTTCAAGTGCTTTGAGCAAGGGCATAAGTCCTGAGCATGCAAAGGCCCAGACCGGAGTAAGCTCTGCAGGAAGTGTGGAGTAGAAGGCCATATCGCCAGGGAGTGCAACTCTGCACCAAAATGCCTGATTTGCACGGCGAACAAGGGCCACACGACGGGCGGGCCTAAATGTCCAGGCACGCGAGGAGGTCGAAGTTCCAAACGATAATGCAGGTTACACAACTAAACCTGAACCACTGTAAAGCTGCACAACAGTTGCTATGGCAGTCAGTCTCGGAGTCAAGTATAGACATCGCACTACTATCGGACCCATACCGCGATAACGGGAACTGGGTAGTGGATAAGACCAAGCTATAGACGATCTGTACAACCGGTCGTATCCCGGTCCAGGAAATAATTTCGACGTTGCACGAGGGCCTCGCAATAGCGAAGATCAACGGGATGTACTACTGCAGCTGTTATGCTTCCTCCAGGTGGCCGATAGACCAGTTCTCGTCTATGCTGGATTTGCCATCAAGCGCACCATTGGGATTGAATTCCGTGGTCATCGGTGAGGACTTCAACACCTGAGTGATTGAGTGGGGTAGCCGCTTGACTAACGCGATAGGCTGGGCTCTACTCGAAGCTATGGCTAGACTGAACGTCTCTCTCTCTCTTCTTGGCGTAACGTCCTCACTGGGAAAAAGCCTGCTTCTCAGCTTAGTATTCTATGAGCACTTGAGCACACTGAGAAGATACTCTATGCCCAAGGAAGTCAAGTAAATTTCCTTTACGAAAAGATCCTGAACCGACCGGGAATTGAACCCGTCACCCTAAGCATGGTCATGCTGAATACCCGTGCGTTTACCGCCTCGGCTATATGGGCCCTCAGACTGAACGTGGGTGTCGCAAAAGGCAACAAAAAAACTACAGTAGGAACGATGCAGAGTCCATCATTGATGTGACCTTCTGGAACCCGGATTGGACTGGAGGGTCGACGATGAATACACGCACAGTAATCATCTGGCGATTCAATACAGGGTGGAACACGGAGGAAGACGGCCACAGCCGAAGGTCATCGACCATCATCGGAGATGGTTGGCCACGCGCTTCGATAAGCCGGCATTTGTGGAGCGATTGCTTATGGAGGGTAACACCGACGATGTATCCAGCGATGATCTAGGTCTTAACCCTAAGCCGTACATGTGACGTCGCAATGCAAAGGCGATCCCTACCCAGAAATGGACGCAACACTGGCACTGAACAAAGAGATTAAGGCACGTAAGCGGACGTGCTTTGAAAATCTCTGCCAGGCAGTCAACACGACTCCTTGGGGGGATGATACCTACAGAGGCCAAAACGAAGGGCGCATCAATACCCCCAGAACGATCCCTCGAGATGCTGCAGAAGATCGTGGAAACGTTGTTCCCGCGCCACGACACAAGACTATGGGTCCCCGTTCCCTACGGCCAAATCGCCCAAAGTGAGGTCACCCCGGTGACAAACGATAAACTCATCGCAATAGCGAAGCCGTTCAAGTTGAACAAGGCTCCGGGTCCGAACTGTATCCGTACAGTAGCCACCAAGGACGGCCATGGAGACTAACCCTGACATGTTCAGAATGGCTATGCAGATGCAGATGTATCTAGTCTAGACAGAGGCGAATTTCCCTGCCCAAACCCGGGAAGCCATCTGGCGATTTGTCGGCATATAGACCTATCTGCCTTCTGGACACCGCCGGAAAACTGTTGGAACGGATCATTCTGTCGAGGCTGATGGTCTATACCGAGAAATTCGATGACTCTTGCCTCTCGGATAACCAGTTTGGCTCCGGAAGGGTCGAATGGCGGTGGGCGCCATTAGAGCTGTTACAAAAACGGCTGAGATAGCGCTTCAAAAGAAGCGAACGGGAATCCGCTATTGTGCGGTCGTCACGCTGGACGTGAAGAATGCGTTCAACAGCGTCCGCCATCGAATGCTCCATACACCACCTAGGAGAGCCGGTTATCCTATGCCGGATACTGGAGAGCTACTTCCAGAATAGGGTGCTATCAATCTATGACACCGAAGAAGACGAGAGGAGCTACAACATCACCGCGGGGGTACCTCAGGGGTCCATCCGTACTATGGAACGCAACGTATGGTAGCGTATGTTGTAAGAATGCCGAACAACGGCCTTACGAAGTTGGTGTTCTTTACAGATCCCCAGGTCGGGTTTGCACAAGGAGACGTAGAGCGCAACGATCCAGATGTGTATTTTTGATGAGCGAGCATTATTTATTGTGTTATCATTAATGTGATGTAGAACAAACAGGTGTATGTAAATAAGCCTTGAATGTTTATGGCATGAATTCAAATCATGCGTAACTAACTTACCTGAGTAACCACATAGCTACCCTTCCAGCTGAAGAATGGTTTATGGAACATTTTGAACTGTAACCGCAGCTTGCCCATATCGTCCGACACACGGAAACTATCCGCTAACGTCGTGAGCCAGTTCACCACATTCTCGTTTGCGTAAGTAATCAGTCCTTGCCCGAAGGGATGTTTTCCGTCCAAGACGAAGTTGATGATTCCGCGAACGCTGTTCTCGGTCAGTAGCGTTTCCTCGTCCAAATGCACCACCCAGTCGTTGTTGTTAAGTACATTTACGCTGTCTTCCAAGCAATACTGCAGAGCTCGCGATTTGAACAGTGCACCGGTTTTGGTTTTGTAATCCTTCGGGACAACAATCTCCCGGGTCCGCCGGTGCTTCGGCAGATTCACAGGCTTATCGGTAACTACTTCGATGAGGAAATTTTCCAACCCCGTATCCGAACAGGTGTTCATATTTCGCAAGACGTTCGATTTGACTAGATCGGGATAGTCACCGCGGGTTACAACCCGGATGCAAATGAAGGGCGCCAGCAGAGGCGACCCTTTCAGTACTACCTTCTCCGGGAAGGCATTGTAGAACACCAAACCGAAGAAGTTGAACAGCACCTGAGGCAGCGTAAGGAACGTAAGCAACCGTAACGTGTACAGCAGGATGGTCGGTATTGTGCCATACTCCTCCCAAGGATCAACCGATACGAAGCTGTTCTCGTTGACTTTTATTCCGCCGGAAAATACTTCGAAAAATATAAGCAACGTGATGAGCAACGCGCAGTGCAGCAGATGCTTCGAAATGGAATTCAGCATTTTCTGCTCTGCTGCTGTTTGAACAGCTCGGTAGTTTCCGACACTCGATCACGCTCTCTTCACGATTTCAGGAATGACCAATTACAACACTTATATTCTCACTCACTTCGTTGCGATTAGATTCTTGGGAAATTTCGACAGCTCGGTTTCACAAATGTTATATAATTCACTATGAACCTAATGCTAGAACTTCATTTCGCTAATGTGACTGACTGCGGATAGCGAAAACTCTTCTCGCACAGCCTTCAGGTTTCGAACGTAGCCCCGGTGGATGGCCTACGTTGCGCTCTCGATGAATTCCGGTGAGGCATGGCGCCTGGCCTTTTCCGCGTTAAGGTTGACTCTCGCGTCGTTCTACTCGTTTAGGAAATACTGGTCTGTCTGGATGCCACCTTGTGATCACCTGCGGAGGGAAGGAGAATACTTTATTTGAGTAACTGTGTTTTATTTTTCCATGCTCGGTTTTGTCTATATTGGTTCAGGTAATGATGATTACAAAGCGCAGATAACAGTTGATAATGATAAGCAAGATCAAACAGATAATAAGACTTGAATTCTATTGACATAATTTGAGGCACAAGTTGCAGATTGTGAATCGTTCAATTGAGTTCATGATATGGTGATAAGATAATTTTGCTGAAAGATGATGAAATCATCAGCAATATAAATTGCACTGCTTTTGCATTCAATTTAATTCAACTGTAAAACTAACTAAATCCAGAGGTTCATGCACAGTTGGAGCAACATACACTTAGCTCTGTAGACATTGATTGGATTTTTTAACTTCAAACTAATATGAGTGGAGGCATAGTAAAATTGAACCACGCCTTAGTTCACGTTTCAAAGCAGACTGCTTGACGACACATTTTCAAACAAAACATCGTAAAAGCATCATTTAGCCCGAAATAGGCGTTTCTTTTATAGATTACTAATCCCATTTTGCCGCATAAATTTCCTCACAGTTAGTCATACCGATTGTTGCGAAATTCTATTGGAGAAATTTTAGTTCAAGCTTTCAATGGCTTGATAAAACCGCAATCAGCGCACGTCCAACCTATCAATCACATGTACCAGAGCCTCCTTTTTATTGCAAAAGCTTGTCTTATCAGAAGGAACAAATGCGATGATAAGTACGAAGATGGCCTTTTTTACCGGCAAGGTCGTTTCGTTTGCTCAGTACACTTACACGGGAACCAAAGGCTTCCGAAAGTGGTTTTAACAACAATACTAGGTATTCATCACATTTACACGTGACTAAATGCGCAAAGCCAGCACTTCTCAAACCACTTTTTATGGCATGAATAAAAAGGAGTAAATTTTTGTAGTAAATACTACTTGTGGAACACGTTCGCATGGATAAAAGCGAGTGAATTACACTACATTTTTCGGACATATGTAGTATAAACAAAGCATTAAGGTTTCCATCCAGATGTTTTTTTTCGGAATTGTTCCCAGAGTTCCTTTCGTGATGCTTCCGATGTTCCGTCGGAGATTTTCGAGGCAGGATTTTTTTCTGGATCTCTGTAGGAGGATTTCCCGGTAACGATGCAAACACTCACTTGCTCAAAAGCAAGCTATGAAAAACAGTGTATGGGAGACTTTAATTTGTAGTTTTATCTAAAAGTTTTCCGAATGAAGTAAGGATCGCAAACGCATACCAAAGTCGTGACAGAGTTATGAAAGCAACTCTCGACAAAGTGAGTATAATTTATATTACTCGCGTGGGAAGTCGCCTTCATAGCTCTCTCACGATTTTGGTGTGCGATCCTTACTTTATTAAGCAAATTTTTAAATAAAACTACAATGTAAATGTCTTTCATACACTGTTTTTTTTTATAGCATGCAACAGGAAGTTAGTGTAACTCTTTGCAAGTAAGTGTTCCCATCACTGCCTCCCAGAAGTTCTTCTAGAGGCTTTCACGATATGTTTCCAAAGTTTCTTACTGGATTCTTACCAGAGATCTTTCTAAAATGTATCCAAGTTGCTTTAAGAGTTTCTATTAGTAGTTTCCCGAAATGGCTTTCCAACAGTTTATTTATTATTTTTTATTTCTTTGCGAGATTTCCGCAGAAGGTCTAATAGGTTTAAAGAGTTCCTTCTGAAACTCTTAATATTTTCTCTCGGGATTACCTATGAGGTAGATCATAAGGCGCTTTACAAAAAAAACTTCTGGAAATATCTCTAGAAGAACTCCGGGAGCAACTAATGGAGCATGCAGAATCCTGGGACAATTACCGGTAGGGGTTCCGAGAAGAACTCTGGGAATAATTCTAGGTAAATCTAAAACAAATCTCAGACCGATCACTACAAGAAATATTGCAAACAACTATTTACGAGAAAAAGCCTAGAAATCCTCTGAAAGAAATCGCGGGAAAAGCTCCATGACAAATATAAGCAAGAGATCCCGCAAAAATCCCAAAAAAAATTCTGGAAAAAATCCTGGGAAAAAATCTTGGAACAAAGTCTAGTCACTTGAAGTGCAAATTTTCGGTAATACCAATCCGTGTGGTCAAATTACTACCGTGTGCAGCATAGTTGTCCCATGTTAATAGGGATTCCCATAGAACATGGGACAACTATGCTGCACACGGCAGATTATGAAATTCAAATAACTCAACGTACATATGTACAGATGGGTAAATTATTGGTTAAATTGGGGAAAAATCCACAGCTTAGGTGAGATTTGAACTCACGACCCTTATTCGCTAGACAAGTGCTTTACCAACTAAGCTACCGAGCCAATTAATGACCCGGAAACTTAGTTGTCATAAGGTTCAATTCTAATCTCATCGATCTATATCATCTTCCCCTAAACCGCAAATATAACCATCTCTGTTGTACATATGTACGAAGAGCGAAAGCGATTTGTTTATTGTTTGAAACTGTTTGCCTATCGTACAGGCAACGCTTCCTCAACGACTTGTAGAGGAAGAACAATGCTACCTGGAAGCAGTGTTGAGAATACTCACTTGCAAGAGTGATACTCACTTGGTTCTATCTCAGTCCAGAAGCATATCAAAAAATGATGTTTGAAGGGCTTTTAGATTGTAGTTTAATCTAAAAGTTTGCCGAATAAAGTAAAGATCGCAGACGCATACCAAAGTTGTGAGAGAGCTGTAAGTACGGGGTGAGTAAAACTCGTGCAATTCATACTCACCTTGTGCTCACAGCTCTCTCACGGTTTTGGTATGCGTTTGCAACCTTTACTTTATTCTGAAAACTTTTAGATTAAACTACAATCTAAAAGTCCTTCAAGCACCACTTTTTGATAGCATGCTTCTGGACTGAGATAGAAGCAAGTGAGTATTCCCAACACTGCCTGGAAGGCGATTAAGGACAAACGTTTTGCAATCCCGCTCCAACATTGCATCGAAACTTCAGACGCACAAATCTCAAGAAGCAAGCTTCAAACAACAATGTATTTCATTATTCTGTTCTTGCTCACTTGTAATTAGCTTAAAATAAAAAGCTCAGGTGCACTGGTTTTGTTTACGAAGAGATTTGTGCCTTCGAAATCGTGAATAGGTGCCAAACTCGGCCATTGTGGCGGCCATTTTGGGACTCTAACAAGTCTGTCCTTAAACGCGTCGTTCGCATTCTATTTGATACGACGGGTAACTACGTAGAGGTAGATGCTCGAAAACGACTCACTTGAAGTGCAAATTTTCGGTAATACCAATCCGTGTGGTCAAATTATGAAATTCAAATAACTCAACGTATATATGTACAGATGGGTAAATTATTGGTTAAATTGGGAAAAAATCCACAGCTCAGGTGAGATTTGAACTCACGACCCTTATTCGCTAGACAAGTGCTTTACCAACTAAGCTACCGAGCCAATTAATGACCCGGCAACTTAGTTGTCATAAGGTTCAATTCTAATCTCATCGATCTATATCATCTTCCCCTAAACTCAGTATTACCGAAAATTTGCACTTCAAGTGAGTCGTTTTCGAGCATCTACCTCTACGTAGTTACCCGTCGTATCAAATAGAATGCGAACGACGCGTTTGATCGCCTTCCAGGTAGCATTGTTCTTCCTCTACAAGTGGTTGAGGAAGCGTTGCCTGTACGATAGGCAAACAGTTTCAAACAATATACAAATCGCTTTCGCTCTTCGTACATATGTACAACAGAGATGGTTATATTTGCGGTTTAGGGGAAGATGATATAGATCGATGAGATTAGAATTGAACCTTATGACAACTAAGTTTCCGGGTCATTAATTGGCTCGGTAGCTTAGTTGGTAAAGCACTTGTCTAGCGAATAAGGGTCGTGAGTTCAAATCTCACCTGAGCTGTGGATTTTTTCCCAATTTAACCAATAATTTACCCATCTGTACATATGTACGTTGAGTTATTTGAATTTCATAACAAAGTCTAGATTGATTCCCGAAAAAGTTCCCAGGAAAAACATTCCGTGAGACTTATTACAAGGAATCTTCTAAGAGAGTCCCGAGAGAAATCTCAGGGGAAACTTCAAGAGAAATCCTTGTTAAAATATTCCGGAAGAAACTCTAGAAGAACTTACTTACGTACTTTTAGACCTGAGTACCCATGGTGGTGCAGAGGGCCGAATTTAAAGAAAGGTTGTGGGCGATTGCCCCCTGACAAGAATTATCCTCTCATTGATAGGTTTCCACTTCATAAGCGCTGCGTGGGCGTGAGCATTGAGCAGGAAATCGAATCCACGGTGGCGAGAAGCGTGTTCACCTCGTTGGCCAGAATATAGCAGAATTTGGCCCAACGCACTTCGCTCAGTCCTACGGCATGCTTCATTGGCGCTAGTTGTGCCAGTTTACATTCCAAGTTCAAATTCGTGTCCGCTGTTTTACACTAAAAGTCGTTGCCGTTGAATCAGTTCGTAATCTTTCATTTTCGGTTTCTGCAACGGTTTTTGGGTTTCGAGAGCAGTAGATTGTTGTTGGCCTAAGGTCCCCTATCCACCGTGGTGGGGCTGCCACCTTAGGTATAGCTTCCGCTAGAGGAGCATTTCGCTGGATGCCAGAACAGACGCTGTTTGAGCCGCACCTCCTTGGTGAACAGACGCTCGGGACGTACCTGCTCAATCTAGCTGAAGTCAGAAGGACAACAGTGCCCAGGCTGCACTACCAGATAAGCACATAACTCTTAACTGGTGGTCTTTATCATAGCTTGACCCGTTGAAGCATAAGATAGGAACATGTGAGGATAAGAGCTATGTTGGACGCTCTCCTTATTGACTCACAATTTTGCAGCCTGAACCCTAGAAAAAGCTCACACAAATTTCATGAAAGAATTACAAGAGGTACTTCGGTGGAAATCCCACAAGGAACTCTGGGAGCAATATAGGAAAAACCTCTGGAAGGAATCCCGAGAGGAAATCCTGCAGAAAGTTCGCGAACAATTTCTGAAGAAATCCTTGAGGGAAATTTGGTAGAAATCCCATGAATAACCCCTGTAAACACTTTGGGAGAAATCCCGGAAAGAACTCCTGGAGAAATCCCGATAGAAACATCAGAAGCAAACACAGAAAATCAAATCATCACGTGGGAAATTCCGCAACAACATCCGAGAAATATATTAAAAGTAAATGAATTCCAGTAGAAATCCTGGGAGAAATCTGACGCTTTCTTTGGGCGAAACACTAGAGGAATTCCATGAAAAATCACGCGAGGGGATCAGGGAGCAATACTGGGAAAACATCAGGAAGGATTTCTGGAAAAAGAATGCCGGTAGGGAATCCGGAACAACCTCGGGAATGAATTCAAGAATACTAAAAAAACGCAATAAAAAAATGAAAATTGACAAATATACATTTGCACAAAGGCGTTTTGCATTAAAATCAACATTATTTATTACTAGAGACGCAACTCCAAACCAAACCAAACCATATTTGTTAAACCATTGAGTTTTCTGAGTAATGTTTTCAAATAATCCTAAAAATATCTAGAAAACTATTCCATGATGAGCATGATTCAATGTTTCTTTATTCCTCAAAGCTTTACTTTATCTTAAGTGTAGTGATTGAGGCGACAATTGCCGATCGTCATCTCAACCATTCACACTACCTCTAAAGCGATTTTTTACAGAAACGTTCAATTGTAGTTATGTTATGTCTGCAGCTTATACTTAAGTAAACTTGTCATACCATCGAAATATGGTAAACAGTTTTTAAGACATTCTATTTGGCAGTATTGCGATATGTGGGTATTGGTCTAATTTTGTCCCCTGCTTGCAATTGTTGTTTCAGCTTAACCCATTTGTTTCGTAAGGGAAATGATTTCACCTTTCCTGGATTAGTAATTGACCAAAATAAATTATACACAGCATACGCATTTCGATAAATTCACGTGCAGGCCTCTTATCTTGGTTTCGCTTATCACCGTATACCCAACTGGACGTTAAACCCCCATAGGCCAAGAATCGAATGGCCAGTGTGACGCATTGGTGATTATGTGTACATGATAAAAGCGTCCATCCATAGCAGTACAACTGTAGGTACAACCTAGCTCTAGCTAGACAGTTCAAGTTACTGCACCTTAAATATAATCAAAGTTGGTGATGCACTGCCTTCTTTTTCTACAGCCACTCCCCCAATTTTATATGCCGTAATTTCGAGTGAAATTATGATTTAATTACCCTCCCATTTCCATTTGTAAGGAATAAAGTTTTCTTTATATTCATCACACCAAGACCAAACGCTTTCAGCAAGATTTTGCTAAATTTTCTCGAGCTACAGGGTCCAGCAAAATTTTTTGCTGAACTTTCGTCAAAACTTGCTGAATTCTTTTCTTTTCTAGTGCTTGCATAGCCAGTATTGAAAAGCATCCTGGAAATACCAAAAATACTAGCGGATATGATACAAATTTCGGCAAAATACATACAATGTACAGTGTAAAAGGTATGTACATTGTATGAAAAGCAACTTTTTTGTGCGAATTTCTAATTTCGCTAAGAAGAATCCGAGATTCAGAGAGATTACGTACAGTCAATCAGCACTCAGCAGTAGCAAATAAGAATTATCCAAGAGACTTGTGTACATTTCGTAAAAAGTATCATCCAGACTTATAGCCACCAAATACTTAGACCCCTTATAACAATCATGCGGCATGAAACCGTATTGATTACATCCTATCTGACCTCGAACTTGAATGATTTGACGAAGAAGATAACGTGGGCCCAGTAACAACCGGAATATATTGCTACGTCTACAGCATTTAGCGATCCCCGATTGCAACACACTGTTTTCTGTTGTTATTTAGTCTAACCGCAGATTCATCACTCATTCAGTAGGTATACTGGCAAACCGGTTTGTATACGAATAACAATGCAGTTGTGGAGTGACCTACGCGGTTTTGCATATTTCTTCGACTGATAGAACACCATTTTTCGAGATGATGCAGCTGACTGAAAAAAAACAGTGCCTTTTGCCAGCATCACTATTACATCACAGTTGATATCAGTTGATTGCCTTTGCACAATTTTGCTAGGATCCCATCAGTAACGCGATAAAGCTTTGCGTGAATATCGATAGCACTGCACCAAAAATAAAACACTTCATTACCTTCACGAACCAGTCCCAACAGCTGATGCAGTGACGGAGGAAGAGGACTGCCTTCTATCGGGTGCGTAGCGTAGGTACGTAAATCACTGTCAGGGTAACTTTGTAAACCTGACACCTGCTCCCGGTTTCCACACTACTCTAGACCCGGCTAGTTGTCCTTCACAGTAATACTGCAAACAACTTGCAAGTTAACTCTGGCGGCGGCGGCCAAACTCGAACCCGTATTTCACTTTCATGCACTTGTTCGTTTCTCCCCCACAGACCTACTTTACTCCATATGAAGAATAAATGGCCGTGCGGTGGTATATCCTGTCGTCCGTCTCGTCGGCTCGACAGGCTGTGCCTATGCAGATGATGATGGACGGACGGTGCAGGGATTTCTACTACACACTATAGAAATGCCTGCAGTTCTCGCGCACGCGTCTTCTTACTTTCGATTATGCAATACACGGTCTGACGATGTCTCGTATATGCCAGCAATCGTCGCGTCGTGTCGTCGTCGTCGTCACCGTCGTTGTCGCTAGCGGGCAGCCGTATCAACACTGATGGGCTTCAAACGGCGATATCAACCCTCTACCTCCACTACTGACTGTGCTGCACAGTAGGTGTTCTGCTATCTTGATTCTCACCAACCGCACAGTGTACGTCTACTACTAGCTGTGTGTAGAAGTGTAGATATAGGCAAATGCCAACCGCGCGATGATAGACGACACCCAGAGAGGCGCGAACGATTGGGTCGAGCAGCGTGACAACCCTGACCGACGACGGTACGACTTACACTAAGCCTTTTGCCCGCACGCTGCTGTACTCATCTAGTGTGGTCGCCGCCGCCAGTGCGGCAACAGAACCCGGTCGCGTTATCAGACTTCACTTCCCCTTGTAACGCCGCGGCACCACCACCGGTGGTGCCGTTCAGCGCCATCCCTAAGAAAGCGAATGATTACTTTTTACGCTTCTTACGGGAAGGAAGTAATTTTACTTAAGAACAAGAGCACTAAAAAAATGAACTCGATGCATCGAAACTTTGTGGTTTCCAAGTAGGGCTGAATACCGTTACGTGGGGTAACAATGATCAGTTGCATCATTCGCATGATATTCAATCATGTCCCCTGTTCTCCAGGCCTTATTAGTAGCGAACCATATCCACACATCTGTGTGGACTTACCACCTTTGACACCGAAATGTGACCGAGCACCGGGACAAACGGATTGCTTAAGCAGAGTAAGCCTAGGCGTGGCGGCGACCCAGCAGTGGGCTCTGCTGGGCCCATCAAAAAATCCACACTTCCGGAAGCAACTCTGTACAAGCGATCTGGGACCGCTTTCAAAGTGTCACAGTCCAGCGAGGAGTGCCTCGGGCACTGATCTTGCTGTGTAATTGGTAACTTAGACGATACACGCTTATATGTAACTATGCACAAGTGAGCTGGTAGCGACGGCATTCTATCCTCTTAGTAAGGTCGGGTGACACTGACTTGAAACGGCGGATGGGCTCATGTCGATGCTGCTGTCTTCCGTCCCATAAAACCGTGGCGTGGTCTTAAAGTACGTTCTTGACCTGTACTCAGCTTAGGCAACCAACAGAGTGGAAAATAGGCAGCGTCAATGAAATTTACATTCACCGCGTGAAGAGTTGCCTTCACAGCTCGCTCACGACTTTGGTATACATTTGCGACCCCAATGTTATTCGGCAAACTTTCAGATAAAACTACAAGGATAAATTCATCCATACATTGTTTTTTGATAGCATGCTTCTGAACTGAGATAATAGCAAATGAATGTAAATCTTTGCAAATGAATGGTCGCAACCTTGGAAATAGGTTTAGATGAACACTCCTGTTAGCGCTGATCCGGTTCTGAACTCTCAGTCCCCATAGGGGACTGTGTCAACCCTCGGGTGGCCTCCCTGCTTGCGTAGATAACCACCGGGATCATTGGCGACCACTTTATAGCGGGATAGCGGCTCTAAGAGGGATCCAACAGAAATGACGACTGCTACTAAATCCATGAACAACCTTGTGTTCTAGAATGGAGAAGCAGAGGGAATGGCGTTGAACCCGTTCGCGCGAAGAGGACTGGCGAGATCGCCACTGCGAGGAGCGCCGCACCGACCGAAGAAGCGCAGATGACCGGCGCGGACCTTACGCGGGCGCTGAACCGCAACAGGAGCGCGCTACCAAAGATGTCGGTAGTTGCCGAACAGCTGGCTGAGCTGATCGGCTACACGAGCGCGCGGGCGGACTACCATCAGCATGTACCAGGAACAAGGCCTGCTGGAGCTCTGCAAATCGTTGACTCTGGCCAAGAAGGAGTATCATCTCCTGATCGAGGAACGAAGTGCGGCAGACGCGAGCAAGGAGAAGCGGACCACCCAAACGGACAGCTGCTTCTTTGCCGAGAACGCGACGATGCAGAACGAAACCATGCAGCTCGCTGGAGCCGTAGCGGAGGGTTCAAACCGCCCTTCGGCTCGAGCTGCATGGTCGAAACCTGCAGAGGAGACGCGGCCCAAGAAGCGCTCGGCAGAGACGGGCGAAAAGCCAAAAAGGAAGAAGGGGACGGCCAGCGCGAGTAACCAGGCTACCAAGTTGGTTGCGTAACGAACCAAGCCCCTAAGAGGAACCGGACCAAGGGAAAGAGAACCCTTGGATTACAATCGGAAAGAAGAAGGTTGTGAGAAAAGTGAAGTCAGCCCCAAACGCGAACGGAGCGACTCGCTGGTCTCCAAAACCAAGGCAGACACGTACACCGAGGCGCTGAAGGTCATGCGAGGCGAAAATCGTCTATCACCGCTGGGCGCGGATGTAAAAAGCATCCGGCGCACCAGGACTGGAGAGATGATGCTAGTGCTGAAGAAAGAGGCGGCCAAGAAAGGCACCTCCTACAAAGCACTAGATCAAGAGGTACTGGACAAAACAGTGCAGGTAAGAACACTAACGGCGGAGGTGACTATCCAGTGTAAAAACCATGACGAGATCATCGACGCAGAAGAGCTCGCAGCTGCACTTCAACAGCAGTGCGAGGTAGATGTACCAAATGTATCGATCCGCCTGCGAAAGGGCCCGTAAGGCACGCAGATCGCGCGGTCAAGCTCCCCGTAGGGGAGGTGAACAAGGCGACTGCAGTCGGCAAGCTCGAGGTAGGCTGGTCAGTGTGCCTGCTCAACATATACGGAGCGTGTGAAGGCCCCGACAGGAGCAAACTCTACAGGAAGTGTGGAGTGAAAGGCCACATCTCCAAGGAGTGCAACTCGGTACCAAAACGCCTGATTTGCACGGCGAACAAGGGTCACACGACGAGCGGGCGAGGAGATCGAACCGACCGACGATATTGCAGATTACACAGCTAAACCTGAACCACTGTGCAGCCGCACAACAGTTGCTGTGGCAATCAATCTCGTAGTCAAGTACAGACATCGCACTACTATCGGACCTAGAGCGTATCGCTCCTGATAACAGGAACTGGGTAACAGATCAGGCCAAATAATATCCACGTTGCACGAGGGCTTCTCAATAGCGAAGATCAACAGGGTGTACTAACTGCAGTTGTTATGCTCCCTCCAGGTGGCCGATAGACCAGTTCTCGTCTATGCTGGTTTCGCTATCAAGCGCACTAGTGGGATTGAGTTCCGTGGTCAGCGGTGGAGACTTCAACGCCTGAGCGATTAAGTGGGGTAGCCGCTTGATTAACGCGAGAGGCTGGGCTCCACTCGAAGCTATGACTAGATTGAACGTAGATGTCGCAAACGTAGGCGACAAAAAAACCTACAGTAGGAACGGTGCAGAATCCTAGGGTCTAAGCTCCAGCTCTGACTGGAGGGTCGACGATGGATACACGCACAGTGACCATCTGACGATGTGATACAGGGTGAAACACGGAGGAAGACGGCCACAGCCGAAGGTATTTGGCCGCCATCGGAGATCGCTGACCTCGCGCTTCGACAAGCCGGCATTTGTGGAGCGTTTGCTTAGAATAACATCGACGATCTATCAAGCGATGATCTAGTCGGAACCCTCAGCCGTGCATGTGACGCCCCAATGCCAAGGCGATCCTTACCTAGAAATGGACGCAAACCGGTATACTAGTGATGTCCAGAAATCGCAGAACTCCGCGCATCCTATCTAATAGCTAGAAGGAGGAAGAGTTTGCATCCATGAGAGTAGAATGGTACGAAGTGAGGCCTACAGGGCGGCTAAACTGGCACTGAACAAAGAGATTAAGGCACGTAAGCGGGCGTGCTTCGAAAGTCTCTGCCAGGCGGCCAATATGACCCTTTGGGGTGATACCTACCTAGAGTAGTCATGGCCAAAACGAAGGCCGCATCAGCACTCCCAGAACGTTCCTCCGAGATGCTGCAAAAGATCGTGGAAACGTTGTTCCCGTGCCACCATACAAGACCATGGGCCCCCGTTCCCTATAGCCAAACCACTCAAAGTGAGGTCGCCCCAGTGAAAAACAACGAGCATATCGCAATAGCGAAGTCGCTTAACTTGCACAAGGTTCCGAGTCCGGACGGTATCTCGTCAGTAGCCATCAAGACGGCCATCGAGGCTAGCCCTGACATGTTCAGAATGGCTGTGCAGATGTGCCTGAACAGAGGCGAATTTCCGAAGATTTGTTCTATTACCCAAACCCGGGAAGACACCTGGCGACCCATCGGCCCTTCTGTACAGCACCGGAAAACTGTTGGAATGGATCATTCTGTCAAGGCTGATGGTCTATACCGAAGAATCCCGATGACTCTGGCCTCCCGGATAACCAGTTTGGCTTTCTGAAGGGTCGATCAACGGTGGACGCTATTAGGACTGTAACCAAAACGGCCAAAATAGTGCTCCAAAAGAAGCAAACTGGATTCCGCTATTGCGCGGTTGTCACGCTGGACGTAAAGTCTCGTTATATTCTGTGATACATTTTACAAAATGAAACTTCATCATTTTTAGCAGTTTTGTTGGGCAGTTGCACTAAGCACACTAGTTGTTTTATGGGAAGAACACCTCAGGTTGTTCTGCTCTAGCCTTTTATGGTGCAAGACTTAATACCCCTCATGCTGTTCATTGAATGTCTTAAAATGGATGCGTTAGTGTACTTTTGCTCGAATTTGGAAGCCTCAGATAAAACAAGTTATTCTCCACTGAAGTGAGCTGCGATTACATTTGCACAATTTTTTGCCGCCTGTTGCCACCAATCGTACAACCGTCAAACAACGCTGATTACACTACTTTGGCTGATTCTGATTGGGTGCGCGCTGCCGGCGCGGTGGTTATCAGACACGACTCAACACAACAACAACAACAACAACAACAGCAGCGACGATAATGACATCGCCGGCCAAGTCCAAGACATGACTCATCTTTATATGGTAGCGTCGTCTTTAACCGTTTACACTCATGGCCTTTATTTGTGATGAATTATTATTCGCCGGTAAGGAAACTCTACGACACGAAAACAAAACAGCTGATTCACTGCACTTGAACAAAGTATACAATGAGACTAGCGCTGTAAATAGAAAAATTGCTCAGATTCGTCGAATTGCAGCTCAGGAGACAACAACTTGAAGTTTGATAAATGAACAATCAAACCATCGGTTAACTTTCCAAAACATACTTATAGCATAGAAAAGTATGTTGGGTCAATAATAATTTAGCCGTCCAATTCCTCATATTTCCAGAACCTATATAGAACAGATTTGTAAAAGATTTGTGTAAATAAAAAATAGGAGAGTACTTTATTTTGACATCAAAATTTTTAAACATGGTTTGAAATAAGTAGTACCGTAAAACGGGGTATCTTTGATAATGCGGGTAACATTGAAAGTGCGGCAGGCATTGTGTAGTTTGTCTTATAACTATGATTCCTTCAACCAATTAAGAAAAAGGCAAACGTAAATTTATTCTATACATATGAAAGTTTATCTTAGACGTATTTTCATTGAAACCTAGTTTATATACAACTTTTTGGAAAAAAAATGAAAATTATTGATATTTTTGTCATTTGTCATCTCCTTCAAACAATCTGCTATACGGCTTCGTTACAACTATTTTTTCAATGAATGGACTCTTATTCTCGATTTATTCATCATAGCCGATTCCGAATCTGGTTTTGAATCTCTTAACAAAGTGTGTTTTTACGAAATGGAAGCAATTTTGTATATTGGGACAAAAATCTCCATACATTGATAAACGCCTAAAAGTATGCAATGCCCTTGTAATTTCATGTAGATAAATATGTGTTGTTGAAAATTTGTTAATAAAACATTAAAAAACTACCCAAAAAAAGAAAAACTCACCATGAATAGTATGTAATCATATGTTGATGTACCGTTAAGCATATATTTTTACAAAGATAATGATTTTGATAGCTAAATTCATTGTATTTTGCACTCAGTACTCCACAAACTCATTTTTATATGCAGAATTTAGTAAAAAATCAATGTTTTGATATAAAAATTCTATCTGATATATTCCACAAGCCTTCTCCCACCATGTTCATAATCCTAAGATTTCAATCTGTGATTATTTTTTGAGATTTGATGTGTTTTTTAGGGAATTATCAAAGTTACCCCAAAATGACAATCTGATTCTCGCTCATCTTCTTCTTCTTCTTTATGGCTCGACGTCCCCACTGGGACTTGGCCTGCCTCGCTTCAACTTAGTGTTCTTTGAGCACTTCCACAGTTACACAAGTTTACAAAATAAAACGAAAGTCGTGAACTTCTGTCAACGACCAAAATTTTTGAAGCACAATTTAGTGCTGATTTCGAAACCGACCTTCAAAAAATTTAAAGTAGAACAGTTTTTGAGTTTTAGCTCAATATCGAGTTTTGTAACTTTTCAAAATATGTAATTTACTAAAATTCAAATATATTGCGTTTTGTTCAACCAATTTTAAATCTTTTTCCATAAATTGAAAGCTGAATACAATACCATTTGATCATCTGAATACAGATTTTGCGTCAGATTGATGAAATTCAAGATATTGGCGAGTTTTAGGGACGATCTTCTTAAATTTTAGCAAAATTCCCAAAATTTTTTGAAGAAATGTATTTTTTTCAATAAGAAAAAAACAACCTAAAAATTCTTTCTCGACGTTTATTTGACATATCATATGTAGGCGAGTTACAGTAAAAATTTCAGCTCAATCGGAGCAATGATTACGGAGAATGAGATGTTTGAAGTGAGCGACTTTGCTTAAAAATAGAACAAAAATCGATTTCAAATCATCAACCTTGTATGGAAAGTCGAAAAATTTTCCGCTCTACTGTAATTTTTTTCCTTCGCGTTTTCGAACTCAGGGCATGATTCTACACCAAAAATGATCATGAGCTTACCGAGTTCAAAAATGCTGTAAACTAGTGTTATTAACCTTCCAGGACGCGCGCCATCAAACAACCGAAACTGCACCGCGCTCGCCCTGTATACGAAAAGCGAGGTTTTTTGGCAGTGTTGTACTTTTTACAACAGCGCGCGCGCTGAAGGGTTAATTGAAGGGCTTTCTTTGCCTGCCATTGCATGAATTTGTATATTGTGAGGCAAGTACAATGATACGCTATGCCCAGGGAATCGAGAAAATTTTCCCGACCGGAACGGGAATCGAACCCGCCGTCTCCGGATTGGCGATCTATAGCCTGAACCACTAGGCTAACTGGAGACCCTCGCTCATATGAAAAACTAAAAGTTACCCAAAATATTTCAGATTATCGAATATTCCAATTGCAATTGATAACTGACACCCCAGTACTTGTTTTAAAAATATAAAACTCGGAAAAATACTGTTACATGTAAAAATATTGAGAAAATTCGCTGAAAAACTATCAAAATTACCCCATTTTACGGTACAGATTTAAGTGTACAAAATACTACTGATATGCGTGAAACCAACAAAAATTTTGAATTATTCTTTAATTTTTTTTTTATAGAAAGGAATACATATAAAAAAATGTCAAAATGCAATGCTCCCAGCATATTTAACTCAAACATAAAGAAGAAAATATTTAAAGTTCTAACAAGTGCAAAATTTCATTTTGTACTGTTTAGGTATTGATGTTATACAAACATCAAGGACTCGTTGGTAAACCACGTAAACTTTTAGAGGAGAAGCGGGAGGAGTCTGACCAAATTCTACGCGTCTGAGAGCCTCAAATTTTGTCAATGCCTAAGCAATATTTTTTAGTACTCTATTGTAGGTTTTTTTTTTCAGTATCTTCACATATACTGATAAGATCTCGAAGCTAAAGCCACCTCATGCAAAATTCCATCATTCAAAGTGACAGCGCTTTCTATTTAGAGAACGAACTGATAACACACTGTAATGGCATTCCGAGTGCATGTGACGTTTGAATGGTAGGCACACTTAACGGTCACACAGCGCAGCGAACTTCCCTATCGAAGCAAGTGCATGATTCACACAGAGTTCACGAGTGCCACCACAATCGAGCCGATTGCGCTGTTTAAGTACATCAGGCGCTAGCCATAGAGCTTGAAAAATCGTTCTCATGAAATATTAATCTAGAGAGAGAGTCACTGGCATTCTGGAAAATTGCCCCGTCGTCAATAATGAGTCCCATGATATGTCCTTGCGTAATTGTCGAATGTTGCTCAACTGGGGCACCACCAGTTTATATCAACCGGGAGGCAAAGCGTCACTATCCGGCCCGCTTTGCCGGACGAACAATTGGTTTGGTTAGCCATCGAATTACACCCATCATTATCGTAGGTTATAATGAGAAACAGGAGATTGCCTAACAGCCCCTATCAGAGATCGCAGTGCGAGTCGGGTGGTGGTGGTGGTTGTTGTTGCTATCTGTGACCGTTGAACGGATATTGCTTTAATCTACGCTTTTATTGAACCGAAGCCGAAGATGGGAGGTTTTAGACGTCACGAGCAGCGATAGGCAATGTTTTTGAATGGATATTATCGTTATCGATAACATTTATGGATTGTTTTTTTTTTTTGTAAAACATGATATTTTCGCAATCTGAAGTGGAGTTGAAAACTATGCGGCTTGTGTTCGTTTTTTTTTACGTTTAGGTGTTCAATATTAGGTATTATCTGAATTTCATTGGTAACAAGATACACATTTGAAACTTTTTTAAATTTTATTCAAGTCAAGCGTTAATTATTAATTTTACGAAATATTTTTCAAATTTTAATTGTTGGGATTAATTGAAAATTTCTTGAAGAAGTTGATGAGGTTTCAGTCACCAAACATTCAATATAGGGGGTCTCCAGTTAGCATAGTGGTTAAGGCTATGGATCGCCAATCCGGAGATGGCGAATTCGGTTCCCGTTCCGGTCGAGAAAATTTTCTCGACTCTCTGGGAATACAAATTTATTTAATGGCATGCAAAGAAAGCCCTTCAATTAATAACTGTGGAAGCGCTCAAAGAACACTTAAGTTGAAGAAAGGCAGGCCAAGTCTCTGTGGGAACGTCGATCCATAAAGAAGAATGTTTTCTTCATTTATTATAGCTCAAATTTTAAAGAAATTCGTAGAACAAAATTGAATTTGAAAACCTGAAATCCCCAATTTACTCCCATTCAAAGCAAACAAAAAAAATCAAGCGCAGAACAATTTTGTCCACTTCAGTTCACATAACATACCGATGACACAATAATTAAATTGATGGTACAGTGAAATGGTGACATAACCGAATCAGAGAACGAATTTCAAATCAATGGAACAATTGTAGCTACTGCTATCGCCGTCAACAACTTGCCCTCTCGACTGCTTCATGGCAGCTTGCAGCATCTTTAGGGGTTAATAAACGATAGAGTGAGCTCCTATAAGGAAATTGAACTACAATGTTCACGACACTTGACATTGTATTGATATTGATGAATAATGTTTGTGTAGGCTTTTACTATTTTGGTAACACTTGTTTGACGACACTAATACAGTACAAGAACCGGCCAATAACTAACTAATAGGACATCCGATTTAAATTCGGCCTACAGAAAAAAAAATGTAGGCGTAGCTAGTCATTGTCTCGGAGTGGCAGGGCCAATCTAACCCTCTCAGATAGGGAATCGCGCTACTTGGGCGGTGGCTTCTATATTCGTCTGTTTTCCACTATAACTCAGTCAATCTTGAACCAATTGACACAATTCTTGGAATGCGGTGAGATAGGTATAGTATCTACCCGTGTACAAAATTTCAAGTCAATCGGTTCAAAATTGACCGAGTTACAGTGGAAAACAGAAGAAAATAACAGACGAAGAAAACCACCGCCCAAGTAGCGCGATACCCTACTTGGGAAATATTACAGTACTCACCAAAGGCTTACAGCAAAGCAACGATCAGCTAAACGAATTGCTGAATGTTCAGCAATATTTTGCTGCAATCCAGTACAACCTTGAGCCCGGTCAGCACAAATTGCTGGATGTTTCAGAAAATTGTGCTGAAACTCAGCAATGTGTGTTGCTTTCAGCATTGCAAAAATCAGCAAATTTTGCTAATTATCGGCAAAAATTGTTTAGGGATGGTTGGTTGTGTCGACATTTTTGCACAGTAAAGGGCATGTATGTTTTTAATTTATCAACAATAAAGCTCAGATTGACATTAATACCGCTAATCGGTTGATTTTTGAGAATCGATTTTTCGACATGAGAGATTCGTTGATGTCCCATCGAAGTAACACGAAACACTGAAGCATCTCCTGCCGCACCTTCCTTATAACCTCCAGTTTCTAAAATTCTCGGTCGTGTGAAGGAATGGCCAAGCATTCACAATGCATTCCAAAATACGATCGAGAAGGATGTCTCTCTATCGTCAATTGGCAAGTATAATTATGTGCTTTCGGTATTCACCAAGGAAGCTAGAACATTGGTGAAGTCAACTGAAGTGACGACGGTTTGAGAAGATGATGAACAGTTTTTTTTTTTTTGAATCCTAAACTATTAACCGGGAATCATAGGGACCGTGCACAAATTACGTCACGCTTTTAGGGGGATGAGAGGGATGAGTCATGTTCAAGAGAGCTTGTCCATTATCCGTTCAAATGCAATTATTTAAACAACATGAATCAAAAATTCAAAATTAATCCTTTTGCAATAAAATCTTCTACAGCTCTTCTTGTATGCTAGGCGAATGGTGAAAAAAATATATTACACCAAAATATGATTAATGGTACGCTATAAAGAGGCTGTCCATTTATTACGTAAGGCAATTTTCATGGTTTTTCGACACCCCCACCCCCCCTTGTAAGATTTTTTGTATGAGAACCCAAATATTTTTGTATGTCGCGTAAGATTTCTCCTTTACGAAAAGATCTTGGACCGACCGGGAATCGAACCCGTCACCCTCAGCATGGTCATGCTGAATACCCGTGCGTTTACCGCCTCGGCTATATGGGCCCTTACATGCGATATGCGGCTATATGGGCCCCTGTTTCTGTTATGCGATTACATTCGTTATACATTGTGTGTGTTGTTGTAGCACGATTAGAGTTGCTCCGTTGCGCTGCCGTTTAATTTCTGCTGCTGTATTGGATAAAGCTTATCCGCATCAGTTAAAAGCAACCAGGTTTATTACAATATTATTCTACGTGTAACTGGATAAAAAATAGAATCGATTCGATTATCATCGCCCAACCGCCATCTATTGTGTTCGTCATCGTCGTCGTCGTCGTCGTCGAAAAGGAGAAAGAAAAGGTTTGTGTGCGTTGCTCTCTTCCGATTAAAGCCGAACAACTCTACACAATCTGCCACGACTTTTGTACCGTCAAACGGGGTTACTTGCAACAGCGGTGTAACTTACAACACGATGACATGCATTAAATGTAAACTATTTTTTCATAATAATGAAAGCTTGTATGCTCCACCATTTCGATTAACAAAATTATGTCTACCAAAGAGCGTTTTAGTGAAAAAAATCAGATTTGTTTCATTGTTTATTGTTCAGCTACACTGTTAAAACGGTTTGCTCATTTTATGCCATAAAAACAAGTAAAATCGTGCTTTACCTCTCTCATATAGTAAGTGCGATAAGTCTGATGATCTTGCTTGCAGTTAGGGTACCTAATAGTAAGCTTAGCTGAACGATTAAAGTTTGATAAACTTATCGAATAAGTAATGTAAAAAATCATAATCATATTCGACAACCACTATGGGGTAATTTGCAACAGTTGAAATTAATAAAACTTTCTATAATTTATTTTCATTTCACGATATTTCGGATAGAAATAATAGAAATGAAACATTTATTGATTACGTGACGGATTCATTTTCAAATAAAGTCAATTCAATTTCACCATTTTAATGCACGTGACTTTCAAACATTGTTAAAGCCTTCCATACTTTGTAACTTCATTTATGTTTCACCTTGACGAAAGTTTAATTCAGTTCATGAACGTTCTAAAACAATCTCCAACATGTATTCTGAACCTAGATGGAGTAAATTATTTCAATAGAATGCCCAAATTGACGGCTTAAAACTATATAAATAGTTGAATGGGTGTTAAAATAACGTTATTTTAGCTGAAGTAGCCAAACACCACTTCGAATAGAAAATTACCTAAAAATGACTCACTTTACCTTTCCAACAAGTTACATTAAACATTGTTGACATTTCAAAGCATTATTCATGCATTACATCAAAAACTTATTATATGACTAAGAACTAGAATGTTTGTGCAATTTAGTGATAGCTAACTAAGCTTCATGTCATGTGTTGCAAGTTACCCCACATATGGGGTAACTTGCAACAAGCATGTATTTCACACCTCCTTTAAAGGTAGCAACGTATTTTGGTAAATGAATGCACAGTATGTTACAGTATGTTTGAAATGTTTAGATTTTCAATGATATTGCTTCAAAGTCGAAAAGTGTTGCAAGTTACCCCATTTGACGGTACTGATGTGTACTACGCAAAGTGTGCAAATCTGTTTCCCGCTGATGTGATGAGCTTCAAACGAAATAGGCTCAGTGTACCAGTTATGGCTATAGTACCTCAAATTCGCTATAGTCGATTTTCATCCTTTAATGAGGCAAATCAGCAAGGAAAAAATTGTGAACAACAGATTACGATCACAAAAGATGGTTGCAATCATTCAAACTTCACATTTTGCTCAAATTATGATAGAAATAAATCATTTTCCTTACATTTTTGGCTTCCTTGCACCCTATTTCGCCATAGTGTACCAGTTATGGCTAATCCCATAAGGAATGCATGCAAATAGTGCGAAGTGGAACACAAATTAACAAATGTATCCATAACTGGTACAGGGTTCCTATCATTGGCACACGCCGTAATAAATACTAAAAGTAGTTTTGGACCCGTTTCTATATTTTTCCTGTAAAGTATGAAAACTAATCAATCATTTGACATATCGATGACATTCGACGGTCTTCTTCTTATTTTTGTAGAAATAGTTGTTCTTAGGTAGTGCGATAACTGGTACAGGCACCCTAGTGGCTTTTTGTGGATGTGTGAAAGTTGTAGGAAGCTACTGCACCAAATCCGGAATGATGGAACGTTTCTCACTAAACAATCTTCACCGGCACCGAATCCCGTTAACAAGCCCTTGTTGAGCCCTTCGGTGAGCCCGCTAAATATAGGCCTTTTCATGTGACAGATCCGTGCATGCATTTGTTTACAAAGCTTGAACAACAGCTGCTAACAAGAACGTGTCATCTTCATAGAAGAACTGTCAAACGCCCGAACAATCAGCTGATTTAAGACGTCAAATGAAAAGGCCCATTTCGGAACACGATTTGAAGGAAGAAATTCGAGAGCTGAGAGAGCAATTTCAAGTCATGCAACAATCAATAGCAGATTTAAGTTTGTCTCGTGCTGTTTGTTCGTCCATTCAGAAGAATGTGCCGCTTGCACGGTCTTCGCCAAAATGGAACACGGAACTTTTGCATGGATCAAAGTTATCAGCGGAGGTCGACGCCGTGAAACATTCGGATGCACAACAAGGAAAATTTTGGATGTTTTTTACTCGCATCATGAATACCGTCAGCGAGGATCAAATTCTTCAAATGGCGTCGCAAGTCGTTGGACCGAAAGACATCATAGTAAAACGTTTGGTTTCCGATTGGAAGGATATTTGACTGCTGCCATATGTCTCTTTCAAAGTCGGGATGGACGCCAAGTATAGAGATGTTGCCATGATTTCTTCAAATTGGCCCGACGGCATCTGCTATAGGGAGTTTTATAATGATTATAAATTATGGGAGCCGTTATAATAAGAAAACATGTTTTTAATTTGTCCTTCTAACTGATTATATATATTCTCATGTGTTCTTTTGCAATGTGTATTATTTGTTAGTAATGCTTGCGTTGAAGTTAGTGTAGTAGCATTCATCATTGTTATCGCTATTGAAATCTTGTATCTGCACAAATTAGATATAAGCCAAATTCAATTAGATCCACAAGAGATCCGTTGAATTGAAATAAATAAATAAATAAATAAATTGTTCTTTCAGAGATATCAATTCCTAATATTTGACAATGAGATAAAATGACTATTTATCTCATATTTTATATTGATTGATTGATTTATCTTTATTTGAGAGACTTTCAGCCCTTGGCTGGTTCGTATCTCATCATATTTTATAGAACAAACTTGTTAAGCACATTTAGGTGGATGAAAGTACTGATAATTTGGAGGTGATCACCGGTATTACTCAATATTGACAAAAACTGCGAATGTTACAAATATGCAGTTATTGGCAGTGCAGGAATGAGCAGGAACGAATAACTGATACATAACTGCAGCATACCAAAATCAGGTATCATACCAAGACAAGGTATTGACCGGTTATCCAGATATTGAAAATAACATATCCCTTTCGGGACGGAGCTCGAAAAAGTGAAATTTCCATACAAATTGCTCAACTTTGGCTCTCCTGAACTTTGACATTTCCCAAAAAGCAACAATTATTTTTCCTCATTTGAAAGAACTACTCTTCATCTTTTGATTTCTAACTTTGACTACCTAGATAAATCGAAAATAAAAAATATGCGACAGATAAAACTTTTTCATGTTTTACGGTTTTTGCCCACTTTTTGTTTACCTTGTTGTGGTAAATTTCACAGGCAACGTAAACAAAAGTTTGTTTGCACACATTCAAGTATAAGTAATAACTGAATTATTGAAACGGTTTACATCACATAAAATATGGCCAAACAGATGAAAAAATATCCAAAACAGTTACCGCTCAACAGCACAATTGTGCTGGTTCGTCACGAAAGGGATATTTTGGTATTTTGTAGGTATTGATAAAATACCTGAACGAGTTATTGTGTTGATGTTGAGGTCTGTGTAGTGAATACAAGGCGAATAGTAATGAGTAAAATCGAATTACCTTTACGGAGTTTACGTTTAGTGTGTATTGATGACAGATACTGAGATGAACTCAAGGGAAGAAAAAGAAGCGAACGGATCGAAATAAATTGCCCCTCAGTTATATGACGAGTGTTACGAAGAACGGTCGACGTGAATAATAATTTTGTTTTTGTTAATAATAATAAGTAGATTTCGAATACGACATCTTGAGGTATTATTCAATTATGGAAAAATCGCTATTTGTGTGGAAAATGCCATTATTCACTCGTTATGCACAGAATACACACCTGTTATTATTTTACATATTTTACTTCTTATGCAGGGCTTCTTAATACCTCATTCAGGTTGTAGGTAATCGGTTTTCTATACCTGAGTTTGGTATTCTTCAACTATGTTCCCCTGCTCGGGAAGCAATGCGTTGCAACGACTCCAGCCAAGGACAGGATTATTCGCTATAACAATCCAAAAAACTCATTTTTCGTACGGTCAGCCTCCAATCGGACCAGCTGTAGAAAACTCTTCTGCCTCGCATTCGTAAGTTTTTGCTGCTACTTCCGCAACTATTGCTTTGGTCGAACCTTCAACCTCTAGTCATCCATCAGTCGCTCCCTGCTAGTGCACTGACGAATAGCAGTACCGTTCTCCTATCGACTGCTGTTGTCAAGATGTGTAGAACACCTCAAGGGAAACTTTCAGTTCATGAGAGCCCTGCTCTGAACGTAACTTGTTTAATGTCTGGCGTAGAAAATGGATATCCGACGGTAGCATGATCCCCTAGCGCTTCAAGTCATTGTTGGATCTCTGGATTACTGTCGGGTATTACCTAGGCCACCTTTAGAAAGACCCATCGTTCGTTTAACTAGATATTGAACCAGAGCTACCCTATTTGAAGAAAACCGTCGTAGGGTGGGTAGTTTTCAGTAAATATGATGCCACGGATACAGCCCGTTCTACCGTTGCTCTTGGGTTCAGCGACGCACGGCGCCTTCATTTGTATCTGTGAATGTGAACCTAATTACTGCATAATTAAAAAACAGAGAAACACCTCCGAGAAATTCCAGACGGTCCTGCGATTAGAAGCACTCCTGAATTCTAGGTCGCTAACGCAGCTAAATCACCGGAGGACTTGGACGTACTAACACCAGGTCTTTTCTTGACGAAAACCTCTAACAGCAATTCACGAGTCCTCCTACGAGGAACTACCCAGCAATCAGCTTTCGCAGAGGCATCTTATCAAGACTCCAACGACCCTCCTGTTGGAGATTGGCTTCCGGTTCACAGTTCCGGTGCTTCTTCGCGGTATACTCTTTCTAGTCTCCGGCGATGGGCCTAGCGTACTCCGACACCGACACCGATGTTTCTATCCCGACCTCCGGCGATTCCGGTTGGTGGTAGACTTCTGGTTTACCGGCACCCCGACGGCCAAAAACCGGTGCCACGTTACGGACTACTCAGTCATGTCCCCGGCGGTGGATAATGCATACCAGTACCCGGATCGTGTTCCGGCGCTCTCTGATCTTCGCGCCACTTCCTCTGCAGCGCGGATAGCATCCTCGTTACTGCTCTGTCGACAGCGTTCCACGTGCCTTCGTCGCAACACATTTTTTCGACAATGTTGTCGACTGTCAGGCCGCGCAGCGAGACGCGAATTTCTTTGAACTCTGATGCAGGTACTTCCTAAAGCGCAGTTTCGAGTTCAAAAGGAACCGCTCAAGAAATTTCTTGACTGATTTCTGGCAGAAACTTTCTATAGAGGCTGCCATTTGAATTGTCATTTCTTCGTAGCTGGGTACTACGATCGAAGAAAAACGGTTTCTTGGGCGATTCAGGTAAGGGATTTCCCATGCATCAAGATAGGCCGAAAAATTCCTGATACTTCTGCGCTTACGTTCCTGTTATTTCTGCGCTGCCTTCATCGAAATTGCCCTGTACGCGCTCGTCGGAATGCGCTGTTTAGCACTTTTCGATTCCGCTGCGTACTCAGCGCTTCAGCCCATGCTTGGGCACCATACCTGAGTATCGGGCCTACTACGATCGCCAGGAGACGCCTCTTACTACTTCATGGTATCTCAAGTCCTAGTATATATTTGACTTTAAGGTTCAATCATCAGGTTATTTTTTTTCGTCGAGAATAATTAATGTTTGTTTAGCTTCTATACCATTTTCGAAAGTTTATGCCCCTTGATCGGGCCACTTAGCCTTGATAAACAGACTTCAAGTTTTAACACGATCATTTTTAGCTAGATCATCATTAGCTAATGCAATTATTTTCCAGCGTGAAATTTTAATCATTTACATTTTTTGCACAATATAAGGGTCGGCCTAACCCCGAGGTGTTACAGGGGATAGACAAAACGATCGGGACATGCAAAATTTTCACTTTTCAAAAAACGTTCAACTAGGTGTAGTGCATCAAATATTCTCAAATTGTCACTGTTAGTTAATCAACTAGTTGTATCAATGATCCGAATTTGGAAAAGATCGGGTTATTCTACACAAAGTTATAAAGGTTCTTGAAAAAGGTATAATTATCCGATAGCCATCTTTTAGCTGTTATATCTCTGGATTCAATGAACCGAATGCATTGAAATTTTTAACATTTATGACGTATATAATGAACTCTGTAAAACGTTTGACTTAACTAGAAATTTTTGACAAGAGGAAAAGTTATAGCGATTTCATTTATTTCACGATTTATTAGTAAATTGGTATTTTTAACATGCATCCCATTACTTTTTCAAGTTATTGGCGGCTATGTTGTTACTTTCCTTCAAAACACATTTATATATAAGTCAATTAGAGGGAAATTAAATAAACTATAATTTGCTTCTTGAATTTTGGAACGATGTTGATGTTTTGGATAATATGGTGGTTTATTAAAAAAATAATCTAATCGTTATAAATTTCTTCCGTGTTAAAAATTTAAAATTAAGTCAAAGGTTTTTCATAGCTCATTATATAAGTTATAAATGGTCAAAATTTCATTATATTCGGTTCATTGAATCCAGAGATATAACAGAACAAAGTTGGTTATCGGATAATTATACCTTTTTCAAGAACCTTTATAACATTGTGGAGAATAGCCCGATCTTTTCCAAATTTGGACCATTAATACACAACTAGTTGATGAACTTACAGAGAAAATTTGAAAATATTCGATGAACTTTTCGAAAAGCTACAACTAGTTGAACATTTTTTGAAAAGTGATTTTTTTGAATGTCCCGATCATTTTATCTATCCCCTGTACATTACAAGGTTTTATATGAAAAAAAAAATCGGAAACCTCGTTTATTTTAAAATCGCAAGGAACTGGAGCAAGCCTAACACCTCGAAAAATAGTACATTTGTGTAACTTTTTTTTACTAGGTCTGTAGTAAAATGCATTGAAATAGTAGGATAAACAAGGGGTTGCCGACTTTTTTATACAGGTTAAACCTTCTTGTGCGTTACGGTCATTTTTGACCCAAACCGTACACTACGTTAGCGAGCTGTGATGCATTAGGAAGGTTATGTGGCAGCTCTGGGTAAACTACTTCAGAAGCTAACAGTTCCATCACGAGTGCCAACAAATGCGGAGAACCAGTTCCGCTACTCTGATGGTAAATGGATTGCCATTTCATCGATTGGCAGATAAGATCTACGGCTACGGTTAACAACTGAGGAGGTGATCATATAGTTCAACAAGCTGAGAAAGAATGCCTTGTTCTAGTTGGAACGTCACACCAGAAAGATGAAAAACCGTATCATTCATCGCTTTTCCAATTCATTCGTTATTTGGCTTGTTCAACGCTTGGACATTCTGATTTTTTCATTCTTCTGTATATTGCTTGTATGATGACGAGATAGCTAAATATTGAACGAAGTGGGAGGTAATCATCGTTTTTTTTTATAGGAAACATAATACAAACGTATTTCCTTATTGCTTTTGTGTCAATCGTGTAATAAATAGTTTCTGTTATCGCATGATATATAATAGCTAGCAAAAAAATGAAATTCATATTTATTTTATGACAAAACTGGGAATCAGTATCGAATTCAATGATTGTTTACAAGTCTGTGAGTACATATATCTATTTAACGGTAGAAGGATGTTGGGGTCAATATGACCAAGATAGGCACGCTGAACGTACAAAAATCTAACATCCTAGGTTAAAGTGTTAACACATTGGTAATTACATTGACTATTATGATAATGTATCATTCAAAATAATTGCACAAAAGTCTTATCTTCTAATTCAATTTCTTTGTACTAGTTCACTGTAGCATGCTCACATGCCTAATTTCGCGTGATTAGGATTATCTATCCGGCCTATGCCGTGCATCAGGAAATGTAATGAGAACATCGACCCTTTTTTCTGAACGCGATAGCATTTATAGCCACTAAACAAATGATTAGATAGTAGGTAGTGGCCTGGCCATAGTAGTGTGTTCATTGTGCAACCCTTGCTGATGACCACAACTGGGTATCGTCCGTCACTATATTCTGTAGAACGGACGACGTCTCGTCGCCAATTTACCAACAATAGTTGAATATAATGGCACGACACGGTTGGGAATAATTATGCTAATTAACGCTTCACTGTTGTGCACTTTTTGGACCCATGTATGGGCTTCCACCGTTGTAGGCAGTGCCTGACGTTGTATGACTTTGTTTTGATTCGCTTGATCTGAAAGCGACTGGCAAACAATCGCACATACCAGCGACCGGGGATTACGGGGATGGGCAGAATAAATGTTTGGATCAACTGCAGACATTCTTCCAAAACGTCGCATGCAGACTAATAAATTATGGATACGCAGCAGGAAATGAGTCCTATTTTGATTCTACCAAATAAGACGCAGCTCCATCTTATTTCAAGTATAATTAACTGAAAATTTGCTTGAGTATGCACAATAGGTCGAGGCCCTTGTTAACCATATAGCCTAGTCGATAAACACACACTCATTGAGTAAGGCCATGTGAGCCCCTGCTGAGTTCGAATCTTGGTCCTCCTTGGGTCTAAAATAACCTACTGTAACACGATGTACGGATTGCCAATGATCAATTGGAAAATGTACATTGAATCCTGAACTGAAAAGTAGACTTTTACCCAGTTGACAACCCTCCTCAGTTATACAGGGTGTTAGGTTCATGAGTGCAAACTTTTTAAAGGGTGATAGAGGACCATAAATGGTGAAAAAAAAATGTTCTACGCATATGGTCAAATCTCAACCGTTACGTAGTTATTGAACTCCCAATGTTTTTGACTCTTATTGCCTTAACTGGCTATAACTTGAGAATGGTCAAACTTATCGCAGTTTTTTTTACCCTTATTCGAAAGATTATTGAATTTTCTATCAAATGGCATCTTTCAACCGATTGGTTAAGTTAAATAACTAAGTTTTCTAGAGCCAAATAGCTAAAAATAGCGTGTTTTAATTTGTTTTTGTCAATTATCTTTGAAAAATGCGTAGGGTGCCTGTACCAGTTATCGCACTACCTAAGAACAACTATTTCTACAAAAATAAGAAGAAGACCGTCGAATGTCATCGATATGTCAAATGATTGATTAGTTTTCATACTTTACAGGAAAAATATAGAAACGGGTCCAAAACTACTTTTAGTATTTATTACGGCGTGTGCCAATGATAGGAACCCTGTACCAGTTATGGATACATTTGTTAATTTGTGTTCCACTTCGCACTATTTGCATGCATTCCTTATGGGATTAGCCATAACTGGTACACTATGGCGAAATAGGGTGCAAGGAAGCCAAAAATGTAAGGAAAATGATTTATTTCTATCATAATTTGAGCAAAATGTGAAGTTTGAATGATTGCAACCATCTTTTGTGATCGTAATCTGTTGTTCACAATTTTTTCCTTGCTGATTTGCCTCATTAAAGGATGAAAATCGACTATAGCGAATTTGAGGTACTATAGCCATAACTGGTACACTGAGCCTAATAAATTAAAATTCTTTCTTTGGCAAAGTTGTGGCCCCTGTTCCAATCTACAATTCGTTCCTTAATGCCAAACTTCTTACTCTTATCATTTTCTTGCAATTTTGATTTAAATGTGCGGCACAGTGAGCAAAAAGGTGCTTACCATGACGATTGCAAATTTATGATCTGAAATGCGAAGTTTAAATAGAAATTGCAAGAAAACGATAAGAGATAGAAGTTTGATGTCAAAGAACGAATTGTAGAGTAGAACAGGGGCCACAACTTTGCCGAAGAAAGAATTTTAATTTATTACGCATTTTTCAAAGATAATTGACAAAAACCAATTAAAACACACAACTTTAAGGCTATTTGCTCTAGAAAACTTAGTTGTTTAACTTAACCAATCGGTTGAAAGATGCCATTTGATAGAAAATTCAATAATCTTTCAAATAAGGGTAAAAAAACAGCGGTAAGATTGACCATTTTAAAGTTATAGCCAGCTAAAGCAATAAGAGTCAAAAACATGGGGAGTTCAATAACTACGTAACGGTTGAGATTTGACCATATGCGTTGAACAATTTTTTTCACCATTTATGGTCCTCTATTGCCCTTTAAAAAGTTTGCACTCAGGAACCTAACACCCTGTATAAGTTCTGGTGGTCTTCTTAGTATAACATTGGTATGTCGGAAAGTTGTAGGAGTTGATGATGCATTCACTCGTCCACTGCAGATAGTGTTTAGATACCGCTGCGTGTGTGCTCATTTTTAGTTTAGCAATGTAGAAAGACGGAGAAGAAGATAGAAGCCTACAATCAAAAAGCTAGGGCAAGAAGATGTGTCAAAATTTGAACACTAGACCTTCTGTGTACAAAGCGGTAGAACTCCAAATCCGTTTTGCAGTCGGGATGCAACCGCCTGGAAGATGGAAAAGTAGAAGAAATTAGATTATTTCTGCTACTATAAAAAGCAATTGTGCAGGTCAGCAATGTATTGTCCCAGTTTAAAATTTGAACCTGACCTTATCTGGGTTAATTAAACGATTCTTGAACTTAACCTTTTAGCTAGTTAATTTAGGACCATTTACATACAGTCATTGTCTTCACTTAGCGCCAACGGGAACGGGTGATCTACGGGGAACCACGCTCATTGTCATAACTTGCTAACAGCCACAGACCATATCATAAAACAAACGAAAACCAGTAAACGGCTACAGCTTGGTGCCGCCTAGCTTATGTGCATATCTACAACATATACGTGTATGGTGATAATTTTAAACTCAAGCAATTCCGTGGAATAAATTTCACTCGAGAGTGTATATATCACGATAAGAGTATATCGTCATCGAATGAACAATTTGCATTGAAAAGGCGATCATGAAAAACGACAAAGTGTAGAATTTTTGCGGGAACAGAAAATTCTCCAATTAGATTCTAGGGTGCTGTGAGTTTTTGCAAGGGGAAATATATATTGCGAAAGGCAAGGAGTTAAAAAAAATCGACATACATATTGGGATAGATATTGTTCACCAATTACGCTTCGTGCGAACAATTTACTAGACCTTTTGACCGGCATCAAAAATATGCTCCAAACCTACTGAAAGTCACATACCGTACCCAGCGGCGCCGCCACGATCTGATGCGTTAAGTAATTGTTATTAGATTTAGCAATTCATGACATTTCACGTATGTATACGCTACTGACAATGCAGCCCAACGCCAGCATACATGTCGGTGCCCTACGAAAATAGATTTTTCACTCCCTCCTCGAAATAAAACAACACATGCGGGATTGTCACATGAGATGATAAATAATAATGTGCAGTATAGACTGGTTCACGTTGCACGAAAGCTGTAAATCAAAACTGTGCAATGTGACTTGTGCTAGGTTAGATTGAACGCTTGTTTGCAGATTTCGTTCTCGCTCCTGCGTAGAGTGTGGCCGACCCACCTCCACTTTCGCTCCCGAATTTTTGTCGCTATCGGCTTTTGATGACATCAACGATGGAGCTCCACGTTGGAGATCCAATTGTGAGGCCACCATGCACAAATTATATACCGCAGGCATCAATTGATGAAAATCTGCAGCCGTTGAATGATCTCCGCTGATACACACCAAGTTTTACTGGCGTTCGTCATTAAAACACATCCTTTGGAGATGGCCTAATTTTGATTGGACCGTTCTCACTTCGCCTTTTTGCCACCACACAAGATATCCATAGGCCAATATTGGACCAACAACAGTTGTAAATCCATTTGATATACTTGGGTTAGACCCCAAGTTGTACAAATGGTTCGCTGGAATCGCCCGAAGGCCCGAATTCTTGGTTCTGAACTCAACATGAGTTGTCCAAGAAAGCTTGGAATCAAGAATAACTCCAACGTACTTTCTCTGTTCAGTTACAACGATTTCAGAATCAAAGAAACGCAAAGGTCGAACACCATTACGGTTTCTCTTTTTCGTGAAAAGAACAATAGAAGTTTTATTCGGATTTACCGAAAGGCCAACCCTCAACTACCTGAAGAGCGTTTTGCATCAGGTCGAAAAGGGTGCTGATGCACATACTGACTAACAATCTTAGGAAGTCGTCGGCAAAACCATAAGTAGGAAAACCGCTATTATTGATTTGCCTCAATAGCATATCTGCTACGAGATTTCACAAAAGTGGTGATAAGACTCCCCCTTGGGGGCATCCACAAACACTCAATTTCCTAATCGCCGCTTGACGTAATGTCGAGAAGAGATGCAGGTTTTTGAGCATTTAGTGAATCCAATTGGAAATCATTGGAGATATACCATGACCCAGTGCGGCTTCCAATATGGCATCGAAAGGCACGTTGTCAAAGGCACCCTCGATATCTAAGAAAACACTCAAGCAGGATTGCTTTTGAGCGAATGCCTTTTCGATATCGTAAAGAACTTGTATAAAAGAATCACAGTGGACTTTCCAGATTGGTAAGCATGTTGGTTCACATGAAGAGGTACATTGGCCATATGAACATCAAGGATGTGATGATCGACAATGCGTTCTAAGCATTTCAGAAGAAAAAAGGTCAAACTGATAGGTCTGAAGAGCTCTTTGCTTCTTCATACGACGCACGACTCACTTTCGGAATAAACTTTACAGTAATATCCCGCCAGGATTTGGGAGTATATCCTGTAACAAAACTGCTAAAAAGTTACCAAATTACCATTTGGCAAACGAAGTTCGTTCACTTCCCTCCACTTAGATTTTGCAACGATTTTGTTAAACCGACTGGCTTCACTCAGACTGGAAACATTTCGACAATGATTTTTCTTAAGGACCTAACTGATTTGATCGATTTCTCTTCATGGACTCTCTCTTTCGTTAATAACTTGATCAAAACAAACAAAATCATTATTGTTTTTGTTTCTAGAGCAAGATGTAGTCGTCGTCTTTACATTTCAACCAAAAAATCTTAAGATACTTTCCGGAAGAAAGAGAGGATCGATGAAGAGAAATCGAAAATGTCAGTTGGGCCCTAATGAAGAATCAGTGTCGATTTGTACAAAGGTTTTTCCAGCCGGATCATTCAGCAGACCGAAGAGCTTTCTGGTAGGCCAACTCTTTCTACATTGTTTCCTGAGCTTCGCCAGATCAGAATTCCACCAAGGGGTTCCTCTTGTGGTCTTTACAGACCGCAAAAGCTTCATGATGAAGGCCGTTGTAGTATCAACGGCATCATCTAAATCACTTGGAGTGTCAATGGATGGTGAGTATCCATGAAATTTGACTACAACCAAATCGGTAAAGAGATCCCAGTTGGTTGACCTGGGGTTCCGGAAACGCAAAGTTTGCGAAGTTACATTCATATGTTCAAACAAGATGTAGCGATGGTCACATAAAGATTCTTCATCTGACAAATGCCAATTAGTCAGCTCGTGACTAATTCTGCTAGAGCAAAACGTTATGACTAACACTTCCTCTCTAGCAGATACCATGAAGGTTGGGCGGTTGCCTATGTTAAGTAATCCAAGATCTGTACTACTTAAGTATTCCATTAAACTGGAGTATCTTAAATTGATGTCTGAGCTGCCCCAGATTATATGGTGAGCATTAGCATCACTACCAACAATTAGCGGAAGGCCTTTTGAAGTGCAGTAAGCAATGATTTGCTTGAAAGCATCCGCAGGGGATGGTTCATCATGCGGTAAATAAACCGAACAATAAACATATTTCCTGTTTAGGTTTCCAACAGATACATCGATTGTGATAGCACATACATCTCTAGTAGTTAGTTCAGAGATGAGTAAAGTAACGATTGCGTTGTTGACAAGCACGCATCCTCGAGGCATGGCACGCGAGTTTGCCATTTCATTTTTACTGAAAGCTGCAAACACCGGATTCACAAGGTTTCCTAGATAGAAAGTCCCCTTACGAAAGTAAGGTTCTTGGACTAACGCCACTTGGGCTGTGCCATTTTGCATAAGTCTGCAAAGATAGATCGTTGCTGTTCTTTTGTGCTGAAGATTGATCTGAGCTATCCTAACCGTAGCCACTACCCAAACTAGGCAAGATCAAACTCTTAACAATCATAGCACAAAAAAGAACAGCAACAATAAAGCCAAATCGGTATCGATTTGAGTGCGCCTAAGGCGAGGATGCACAGAATACACTGTGTAAAAATTTAAACTAATTAACAACATCTTCATAATCCCGACCTTATTCAGCCTCAAGTATGAGATTGAAGAAGGGCAGCTGATTGTCTCGGAGAATCATAAGGTCCACCGCACTATTGCACAGTAAGGGCAAATACTGTGGAGGGTGCCCTGGTACTCTACAGGCTCCGTTTGCGATTAGGTTTTTATAAGACCTCCCTAACCATTCATTCCTAGGCACGGTAAGCGTAAAGCCGCATAACACCTTGAATTAGGGGTCACCTGATTAGTGGACTCCTACCACTGGAACAGGCGGTCCGTAGTGCTATTCTTAGCCAGTTGAACCAACCGCTACCGAAACTACACAGCTACTAGGTTGAACGGGAAAAGAAGTTAATATTGGTGATCGATCAACTTCATACGGGCCCGAAAAGCCTTTACTAAGACGCCTTGCATCCAGTCGACCGGAAATGTCGCGGTTTTCCATATGTTGCAGAATAAATGAAGCAGCAATTGTGCAGATGCTACGGAGTCAGCTTTGAGCATCTCAGCTGATATACGATCGACCCGCGGGGCTCTGTTCGATTGCATGTTACGGGTGGCTGTTTCTATCTCCTGCAATGATGGTAGTTCGGTTGTTGATACGGGTAATGCGCCGAATCTTTGGCGGATCATGCTGAGATGTTCAATCGGTTATGTATCATGTATTTGCTGGTTAGGTACCGTTCACAAATAACTTGACATTAAATTTTCTCAAATGGAGAACGTGCCTATGGAGCCGGTCAATTGATTGAGAGATAGATACGTAGGGTGGGGCGGGGCAAGATGGGTTCCCTAAGGATGGATCACCATAACTTTGTAAATACAAATCGTGTTGGTTTGTATTCGTCCGCTACTGTTTAATAGACTAGTTAGCTATGCTAAAAGTCGATAAAAAGTTCAAGAAATAAAAAATATGATGTTAAACAAGCAGTTTTAAAAATTGATCGATTTTGCGTCGTGAAAAAAGTGCGGGGCAAGATGGGTCACCTTTTAAGTAATTCACATTTTCTCAACGAAAAACGTCAAAATATAAGATTTATTCCGCATTCATATATGCTCCATATCCATACTGAGTAAACAAGAGCTACTAGTAAACATTTTATAAATTTATTTGGAATATATAAAACTTTACGATTTGAGTGGTCCTAAGGCGACTTGAAAATCGATGTTTTCGCTAAAAAATTATCATAATTTTATGTTATAATTTTGAGCATTCATTCCGCTTGATTGAAGTCAATTATGAGATAGTCTTGTAATAAAAAATAAATAACTTTTGAATGCTCCAAAAATACGTTCAAAATTGAAGGTGACCCATCTTGCCCCGCGGCCGTTTATATGGAGATTATATGGAATGTATCGCATAAGAAAAATGGCTAAAAACCATTTTATTTTTTATTTCCAATGAGAGTGAAAAATTTTTCAATCAATGCCCCAAACTTTTGTATATTCATGCTGGTCATCTAACAAAATTATTAACAAAATCAAAACATGAGTAATGCGCTCGGAAATGGCACTGACCCATCTTGCCCCGCGACCCATCTTGCCCCGCCCCACCCTAATAAATGGATGCCACCAATGTTAAGCTGAAAAAAAATCAGCGAAAACGTTGCTGAAAGCGTCTGGTGTGTAGGCTTGGACTAATCTATTACCCAGCCATACCTGATGCTGCTGACGTCGCAGCGCCGGCTGACTGGTTGACTGACTGGTTATAGCTAAAAAGGGGAAGTCCTAAAATCAAATTGAAGCACATGGTGGCATGACAAAATAGTGCTAGACACTAAACAAGCCTAGCACTGTTCGTTCGTCCCGCATGGCCACGTAAAGATGCAGTCTAGCTCTGCTGCAGTCAGCGAGTGCGGCAACCGTTTTCATCCGATGATGATAGTGAAATCCACCAGCAAGTTCACCAATCAAATTACTGACTATACGTAGATACGTACGTACATCACATCATGCCTGCCTGCGCTGCAGAAGTGATAGAAAATAAAACCAACGCTGAAACGATTAGTTCAAGTGGTGTCGCACTAGAGAAAATCGTCAAATAGCGGGGCGCTATATGGTTGTCACTCGCTTCTACGCAGGATGATTCCTAGCGGAACTACATACGATACGACAGCCAACAGTGTTTGTGTTGATTGCTCTTCGGTCACATTACATTCCTGTCAGCGTTTCAAGTGGGTGTCGGTCGGTCGTCTGATGGCATTATTCAGTGTAATGGAAAATGACCCCGCGCGCATGCTGGCAAGTTGGAAGCAGCAGTGATTGTGGGTTGGATTTAATGGTTTCCTGTAAAACAGACTCTCCATAGCTGAGCACAATGTGTTTATTTTGTCGGTGGATTATCAAGTTCTTTCCGTTGAACAGTTCTTTCATTGTTGGATTCGTCAGATTACATCGATAAGGCTCTGAAACCAGGCGTTTGTCGTTGAAGGAATCACCTAGCGAAGCTAATTTCATTTTCTATAGTTGATGACAGCTCGATTTGGATACGAACGTTCAGTCTTACCGCGATAAGCTTCAAAATTTCAAGATAATTACATCCATAAAATGTAACTTAAGAAATTTTACCAAATGACCGAACTGTATTATTGTTCATAATGTTGATTCATTGAAGCAACATATTTGTTTCTTTTAGATGTAATATTTTTTAATCTCTTACATTTGACAGACTGAACTTCAGTACTATAACAACGATTGCATTGCATCTAGAGTTAACTGAAGAAGTAACAAGATTGTAAGAGATGGTGTTTCAAAATATGTTTCCGAACTGCAAATGTCTGACTCAGATTGTATTTGCTTGATGTTAAAGCATTTTGCATTAAATAAAAACACTTCCGGTGTACCTTGTAATCATCATTTGTTGTTAAAACTATGTTCCATGAGATGCATACCTAAAAAAAGAGAAGAAAAAAAATAATTAAATTTAATTAGTAATTTCTAATTACATTATATCGATGTAAATTTTCTTATAGCGTATTGATGTATTCTTGCTACAATACGAATAAATAAACAAATCCACATTAACATAACGTTTATAAACAAAGAATAAAGCTTACACAAAACAAAACATAATTATAATTCCCAAAAAAGTCAATACAACCCTAATTTAATTACCAATAGCATTTGGGCAAACAGAATCAAACGATAAAGAAACACTGAGTCAGCACGCTCCTTAACATACAAACAAATAACCTTCTGTAGTCACATAATGGACCAAATAAGTTGCGTATACACATATCTAGATTCGCCTGACCGTCGACGGCGCAACCACAATATTCAGGACACAATGATTTTTCGTTTTTCCGGCGACAATGTGACTCCGTGCAACAGAACCTACATAGTATCGACAACGGCCGGAGTAGCAAAAGCAAACAGCACCGTAACAAGGTAGGTACCTACCTACCTTCAAATCGTAAATTATTCATCTTGTAATCAGATTCTCATCAAGGACTGAAAGCAGACGGTCGCTAGTCTCTAACTAGAATGCTCCAGATTGGGAGACAATGATTGCGGTGAGGTTTTTTTTCTCAAGGTCATATGCTTCTTCAGTGCATTGTTGTCACTAGCGTAAGTTTTGCTGAAAATATTGCTACCGTTGAGCATGGTGACGTGTTCTAAATCTCTCTATTTATGTAAATTAATAACATATGTATATAACACATATTTTCCAAACATTACTTTGTTCTAGATATCCAGATGATATAGGTTATGAAACAGTTCCTGTATGCCACGACCATTAAGACCAAAACGACCGACCATAAATCGATATTAAGCTTGAGCATGATATGTTTGTTTACAGTACATGTTCATTTGTTTAGGTATTCTTGTACTTGCTACACTCTCAGTTGGTGTACTTTCTATGCAAAACATCAAGCTTATTTGGTTTTTATACTAGCTTGGAAAATTTATTGTTTCCGCTATTTATGTTTCCTCCGTCAGAATGGTTTCTTGCTAATTTCAAATCGCCTTTTGTAGGTTGTTTTTTTAACCCGTTAACGCTCAAGTGTTCTCTCTTCTTCTAAATATGTTGTTATCAACAACCAAGTTCCAATAAAATAAACACGATCTTGTACCGACTTTTTGAATCCTCTAAGCAGAATACTCTTGTCGGATTAGTGTATCAGTTTTGTACCTTTTATTTCCGCCCACTTTTGCTTATCCTTACAGGCGCCATCCACAAATTACGTAACGCTCTAGGGGGAGGGGGGAGTATGACCGAGCGTTACGGTCCATACAAAATTTTTCGGGTTTTCATACAAAAAAGCGTTACGTGGAGGGTTACGGTGGGGGGAGTGGGGTGGTCTGTCGAAAAATGTCGATTTTAGCGTTACGTTATAAATGGATGCTGCTAAGTATCGCGCCAACAAAAATTCAATGTAGATCCACAATATCATAAATCCACTACATCAGCTTTTATTTATACTATCGTTACATTCTGACCCGAAGTTGACGCAATAACAAGTAAACAAGTGATAACTATTAAAAAAGGATAGAAAAACGATTGTCAGATTACAGTACGGTTCAGTACAGAAATGTTCTCTGGGAGGGGTTTTCAACGGTCAATGATAGGGTAGTGGAGGTATTTTGGACCGGGCAGGTATTTTGGCCCACCTAGGGAGTTTTATGATATTTATCACATAATCTCTACTAAATCTTGGTAAATTTTTATTGGAACACGAAAAGTATTCAACTATGTGATGACTTTTATTTTGAATGTCAGTTAAATATGCTGTTCAGTATCAAAAATAGAGAAAATGTTTTCACTTCCAATGAAACGCACGGAAAAGCACCAAAAACAAAGAAGGTGACAAATTTGTAGTCGGCTTCGAAGAGGTATTAAATTTTACAAATAAATATTTATTTCATGTGAATGTAGTTAGGGCCTTGTAAGAACTCAAAATAAACTGTTCTTAACCTTGGTGGAGCGATAATATTTACTAAAATGGTGGTTTGAGGTATGGCCAAAATATGTTCAACATAATCAGATGTGGACATATTTTGGACCACCTGTCAGATCCATCTCTCCAGATCCTTCTAAAGGGAGAAAATATTCATGCCAATGTAATGTACTCTAAAAACAGATAAATATAATTTGGGATCTCCCGTGATCTGGGTTGTTATACGTTTATTTTACAATGAGATTGTTGTGGGTTCGATTTGTTCTTTTCGCCAAGTTAAAAATTTTTATTCGATTAGTGTCATAATAACTTTTCGACAAGTTGATATTTTCAGATGTTCAGTCATCCAGTTAAGAAAAGTTGTCCTTCTCGGCAATCAGTTGATGACTGAGACAATGTGTTATCTAATGTATGTTTGACAATTTACGTATCATTCAAATTACTTTATTTTTGATGGCCTTTCCACTCATTACAACATGTGTGGAACGCCTTTATATTTAGCAAAATCACTATACTTTCACACTTCTATGAAGCGTTACATAACACAGCGCAACATTTTTTTGTCTCAAGAGCAAACTTATGTGTCTCCGAAGGATTTTGGGCCGCTGAATCCGAATCCGGGCTCAGATTTGCTCTAACACGTCACAATTTTGAGCTATACCTCAATTTATAGGGCGAAATATGCGATTTTGGGCTTTTTTGACTGCAAGCCATTAAGCAAAGAAAACTGTTTTTTAAGCAATCAAAAGGTTAATTGGTCAGTTAACATCTAAATTAACGACTCATGCAAAATATTTCGTTTTACTTAATCAAATTTGATAGTTTTAAGCATTTTATGCTAGTATGAAAACTTGCATGCAACTTTTGGAGGGCGATTTGTATGGGAAATATCGTACCTAACATAAATCGCTCAAAACTATCAAGTTCGATTTGGTAAAACGAAATATTTTGCATGAGTCGTTGATTTAGATGTTAATTGACCAATTAACCTTTTGATTGCTTAAAAAAAATATTTCCAAGCTTAATGGCTTGCAGTCAAAAAAGCCTAAAATCGCATATTTCGCCCTATAAATTGAGGTATAGCTCAAAATTGTGACGTGTTAGAGCAAATCTGAGCCCGGATTCGGATTCAGCGGCCCAAAATCCATCGGAGACACATAAGTTTGCTCTTGAGACAGACAAAAAGTTAATTTTTGTTACGCTGTGTAATTTATACATGGTGACTGACGTCATGCAATAGTTAATAAATACACGTTTTGCGTAACATTTTTTATGAAACATCATACTACAATGCGTAAAGATTAACAATTGCAACAAAATTTCATCTTTTTTTTATCGTAACGTAATTTTTAAACGTTCCCTGCTTCAAAAATGAATAGAAAAGATGTAAACTTCACGTAGTTTTCACTATGTTTAAATTTTTGCTAAGGTGGCTTTCATTTCATCAATCAATTGAAGTTTAATTTGGTGGGCCAAAATATGTGCACTTGGTGGTCCAAAATAAAATCAGGTGGTCCAAAATAGAAGCCCGAGATCCTTCAGGAGATTTGATATTTCTTGTATTTACTACAACAATTTTGGGTTCTGTTTGGCCTTTTTCGACAGAAAACATGTTGCTCTACGTAATGCCTACTGAAATTATCCATATTTTGAAGTGGGAACTTTCTTTTTTCGCTGAATTGTTCATCCACTTCCTAAAGGGGTCCAAAATACCTCCCTTACCCTACCTTTTTAAATTTGACAATTAGATTTTGTAAACAGTAATAAGCAATCGTATTCGTAATTTGAAAATGGCGGCGCAGCCGAAAAATTTTTTCGTCGCAAAGCGTTTTATACTGAAAATTTGTTCCACAAATTTTGGCTCTGGGGGGTGGAGGGGGTTTAACCCTAACCCCCCCCCCCCCCCCCGTGGCTACGCCAGTGACTACTACAGTCATGACCCGCTGGTTGGGGGCTTAATAGTTGGGTGACTTTTTAGTTGGGGCTCCGTTAGTTGAGCTGTCAGCCAACTAAAAAGCACCTGGATGTCATAATTCAATGTCAAACTGAAAATGACAACCAATCTGTAATTCCGAGGGGCGAGCTAATGAGTTTTTGGTTTCTTAAACTTTACTGATAACACAGCGCAACATTTTTTTGTCTCAAGAGCAAACTTATGTGTCTCCGAAGGATTTTGGGCCGCTGAATCCGGATCCGGGCTCAGATTTGCTCCAACACGTCACAATTTTGAGCTATACCTCAATTTAAAGGGCAAAATATGCGTTTTTGGGCTTTTTAGACTGCAAGCCATTAAGCACGGAAATATTTTTTTTTAAGCAAACAAAAGGTTAATTGGCCAATTAACATCTAAATTAACGACTCATGCAAAATATTTCGTTTTACCTAATCAAATTTGATAGATTTAAGCGATTTATGTTAGTATGAAAACTTGCATGCAACTTTTGGACGGTGACTTGTATGGGAATTGTCGTACCTAACATAAATCGCTGAAAACTATCAAATTTGATTTGGCAAAACGAAATTTTTTGCATGAGTCGTTAATTTAGATGTTAATTGACCAATTATCCTTTTGATTGCTTAAAAAAATATTTCCATACTTAATGGCTTGCAGTCAAAAAAGCCCAAAATCGCCTATTTTGCCGTACAAATTGAGGTATAGCTCAAAATTGTGACGTGTTAGAGCAAATCTGAGCCCGGATTCGGATTCAGCGGCCCAAAATCTGTCAGAGACACATAAGTTTGCTCTTGAGACAGACCAAAAGTTAATTTTTGTTACGCTGTGTAATCGAAAAGAATTTCTATTTCATATTTCTTAAAAAAAAAAAAAAACAATTTGCACAATTACTTCGAAACAAATGCAAAACATCGGCAATTTTTAATTTAGTCGATCATTCAATGCGTTTTGTGCTTGCATTTTGGTCCGGGCGGTTTCATAAACCTCTATATTTTCACTTCACCGACTAAAAATGGGTGAAAATAATTATTTCTCGTATTGGCCATATATGTATCTTGCAAAACGTATCAATTTTGCTCTAAATGTAAAACAAATTGAAAAATTTTTCTTTTTACTTTCAACCTAAACATGATTTAAAAAAACAATACGCACGCCCCTTGTGCTGCTGTCATTTCACCCAACTAGCGAATCGAATTCGTTGGTTGGGTGGAGGTTGTGGCTCAACGAGCGAGTTCCGACTGTACTGTATGTACTGTACACGCAGAAAATACTATATTAAAATCAAGAATATTTGAGGTAAATTCAATTCAATTGTCAATTTGTTCAGGCCACAAAAATAAAACTATTTGGAGCAAATCGAGCGTCACATTTGAAGCGAATGCAATCCATCTTTGAAACAAAAATGTAGGGTGGGGCGGGGCAAGATGGGTCACCTAAGGATGCATCACCATAACTTTGTAAATACAAATCGTATTGGTTTGTATTCGTCCCCTACTCTTTAATACACTAGCTAGCTATGCTAAAAGTCGATAAAAAGTTCATTAAATACAAAATATGATGTTAAACAAGCAATTTTAAAAAGTGATCGTTTTTGCGCCGTGAAAAAGATGCGGGGCAAGATGGGTCACCTTTTAAGTAATTCACATTTTCTCAACGAAAAACGTCAAAATATAAGATTTATTCCGCATTTATGTATGCTCCACATCCATATTGCGTAAACAAAAGCTACTAGGGTAATTCGCTAATTGTTGAACACCACCCAAATGTTAGTATCTGAGAATTTAATTATAAATCTAACTTAAGTAATTTTCGCTCAACGTAAACGTATGATGTAGATGCGAATACATGTGTGTCACGATATTTCTCCAATTAAGTTACAAAATTATACATATTTTACGTCAAAAATATTGATTGCAAATTTTGTACCGCTGATGACACGAAAACTGCACAATTCTTAAGATTAATTTTAAGAAATTGGTCTCACGAAATAAGCTTTGCTGGCAAATCGACCTCAAATTTCAAAGTCACACCATAGTTACAAGAACTGGAAGGATGTCCTTAACAGTTTAAAATTGTTTAAAATCACATTTTTATTGTAATTTCATTTGTAGAAAATATTTTTCTTATCACATTATCATTATGCATCTAGGATCCAATTGTTGAACACTGACGTAACCTACGATGTGATCATGACTGTCAGATTTTTTTTCCACTTTACCTAATTGTGCATGTCATGGGGTTTCAAGGGCGTTCCAGGGGTGTTGCAGAGGGGTTCAGGATGGTTCTAGGGGTTTTCAATGGGGTTCAAGGGCGTTTCAGAGATGTTCCAAAGGGATTCAGAGTGTTTAGGTGGTCCTAGGAGCATTTCAGGGCGTTCCAGAGGGGTTTAGGAGCGCTCCACGAGTTTGCAAGGGATTTCAGAGTCATTGCAGGAGTTTTATAGGGGGTTGAGTGGGTCCCGTGGGTATCCAGGAGTGATTCAGGGGCTTTCAAAGGCGTTCTTTTCTTCAATAGTTTTCGCTTCTTGTCCAATCTTTTCAGTCATTTTTTACATCTAGTCATATTTAAAACGATTTCAGTCCACTAGAGCTCTTTACAAATGAGAAGCGATTCCCTGTCATTTGAATAAATTGCCACTCAAATGACTTACTGGCCACAAAACACGAAAAACCCGGAAAAAATCCGCCAGAGTGAAAAATTGTCGGATGTCGGGTCAAAGTCGGATCAAATTTTATCAAATGTTGGACCACTGTTGGACCCACATCGGATAACTGTAGGGTCTATGTTGGGTTTGGTAGCCAAAATAAAAACAGGTCAATGATAGGTTGATGTCGGGTTATACGTCATCAAATACGAACAAAGCTTGAACCGTTCAACATTTAGCGAGAATCGTCCAACATTAGGATGAGTTAGCTTAAGGAAGCGTTCAACATTTGGGTAACAGACTTCCCATACAAATGTTCTATTTTCTCTTAGAAAATAGAATTTAAGGGAATTTAAATTCAATGGAAAGTATAAGGAATGAGTGGATCTAGACGTTCACTGGATATTTTTCAAGTACACGCAGAAAAATAATTTGTAAACACAATTAAATTTTAGTTCAAATCAACCAATTTTTCAGTTTGTTATAGCGACAAACTGATTTCTAGTTTAAACTGAACTGTTCCATTGTTCGATAATACAAATATTTTCATTTGCCGAAATTTTTCACAGTTTGTTAGAACAAACAGAGATTTGGTAGTTTCAACATAAAATAACAGATTGAGTTAAACGACTGCACTTTTGCCACTAACAAAGCCGGGAAGTGATTGTGTTGGTGACGGCAGCTCCTGCGGCAGCTCGGAAATCTATTTTTAGACACTCGACAAGCGGATGGAAGCGAGAACGAATAAAAAAGGCAAAAAATTGAAACCGACCAACTTTTTTTGGATGCAGTCTTGAGTACCTGCGCGTTATCCATCACGGCCAAAACTGCACTTGGAAATTGGAGTGATGGATTTGCTACACTTTCTTCGGTGTGGCGATGTTGGGGTAAGAATTTTGAAGATGTGTGAGTGCTCCCGGGCCATGTTTATGGACCCCATTTTGTTGAAACAAATGCAGAATTTTACGTTATATGGAATGATGGGAATTGGTTGTTTTGATCGATAAACTCTAAATAAGAACAAAGAAATATAACTTCGGAATAAGTAAATGCTCAGTTTGAAAATCAATCATGCGTTTTATTGTTTTAAACAAGCCTCATTTTGCTGCGTGTATAGTGGAATTATGCACGGAAAAATGAACGGAAACAAAAATGCCAGTACTAACCGTTCAACAATTGGCGAATTACCCTAGTAAACATTTTATAAATATTTTTGGAATATAAAAAACTTTACGATTCGAGTGGTTCTAAGGCGACATGAAAATCGATGTTTTCACTAAAAAAATATCATATTTTTTGTTATAATTTTGAGCGTTCATTCCGCTTGATTGAAGTCATATATGAGATAGTCTTGTAATAAAAAATAATTATCTTTTGACTGCTCCAAAAATACGTTCAAAATTAAAGGTGACCCATCTTGCCCCGCGACCGTTTACATGGAGATTATATGGAATGTATCGCATAAGAAAAATGGCTAAAAACCATTTTTATTTTTTATTTCCAGTGAGAGTGAATATTTTTTCAATCAAAGCCCCAAACTTTTGTATATTCATGCTGGTCATCTAACAAAATTATTACCATAATTAAAACATGAATAATGCACCCGAAAATGACTGGCACTGACCCATCTTGCCCCGCCCCACCCTTTCTTCTGACAGATGTTAGAAATGAATATAATAATTTTTGTTTTTTTTTGTGGCAGGTCGGCGCTACGGAAATATTTGTTTTTCCATTAAACTTATAAAGTCATTTCCTTCGCTGGAAAAACCCGTGTAACCTTTCCCATGCCAACATAATGTATACATCTATAAATAACATACGCACCCGAAAACAACGGGATTTGGCGGAAATTTTTGTGAAACTTGCCTTTTTTGCAGGAGGAAATCTGCAGCTGGAACTTGTAAGTTTTGTTATGTTCTCGACGACGAAACGGGGGGCTCCCCAATGTGTATTGTCGAAATCAATATGTAATTGAGTTAGGTTTAATATTTAAATATTTGTTTTAAACATTTTATCAGTTTACCAAATAAACCTGAATATTTTTGTTTCAAACGAACGAAATTTGTGTCCGTGTATATGTATACTACTGGTACAAGACCCTACCATTTGGGCATATGTACCTTGCCGCTATAACTAAGTCAATTTCGTACCAATTGAATTGAATTTTCGCATAGAGTACGTATCTCTTAGTGTGTCAAAAATTATGTTATTAGGTATAAAATTGACTTAGTCATAGAGGCAAGTGCTCAAGTTAAGTACGCCTGCCCATGATACAATACCCCACGTATACATATATCTCGAAAAATTGTTTTTTTTTCATACGCTCTATTATTTGGTCTGATTCAATCTTTATTCAGAAAAAACACATGCTAAGAATTCGGGGTTAGATTCCTGGTTCAGGGTCTTTTCGTAAGGGAGAATCCATAAATCATGTTGCATTTTTATCCATTTTTGACATTCTTCTGCCCTATGTGGCATATTTTTCCGTACATAATGCATGGCATGTTGCATTGATTATCGAAGAATCACCATTACTTCTACTTGGAGTAATCCTTGTATAACTCCAGTCTCAGGAAAACCCTAGAAGAAATATCGAATTGAGTCACGGTAAAAAGTATTTCGAGAGAAATCCCGGTAGAAATTCCTGGAAGAATCCCGGAAGGAACCCCATGAGGAATCCCAGTACGATTTACGAAAAGAATCTCAAGAGAAATCCCCGAAAGAATATCCAGGAGAATTCCCGATAGAAATTCCTGGAATGAAACCCGATAGAATCTCACGAGAAATCTTGAAGGAATTCCTGAAAGAATCCAGGAGAAAAACTCGCAGGAATTTATAAATGAATCACAGGAGAAATGCTTGATAGAAAATCTTAAAAGAATCCTGTAGAAACCCTTAAAAGAATTCCTGAAGGAATCTCGGGAACAATGCCTAAAGGAATAATCAATGAAAAATTGAAAGCAAAAAGGACTTTTAGATGAAATCCTCTTTCTGAATTTCAGAAGAGATCTTTGTAAGTTTCTTGGAGAAACCCCCTTTGAGTAAATTCCTGGATGAATCCGGAAAACAATTTTTCAAGGAAGAATTTTTAAGAAGAAGTTCCTGATGGAACCACAGGACAAATCTTGGAAGAAGTTTCTTAATAAATCTCAGGAGAAATTGTCAGAATTCTGAAGCAATTCCGGAATGAATTACCCTGAGAAGGATCAATGAAGAATCCCGAAATGAATATTGGGGGATATTGCTGTTGAAATGCTGTTGAAAAAATGTCGAGAGAAATCCACACAGCAATATCGGAATACATCCCGGCAGAAATCTCTGAAAGAATTTTGATATTTTTTCTCTAATTTTGGCCTATTTGCCCATATCAATATATGGTTCGTTACACTATCGAAGAATATCCAACCCCTTCACATGGATTAATTCTTGCAGGAATCCCGGGAGAGATTCCGTAGGAATTCTAGATGACTTAGCGGGAATTAGCGCGTATGACGAAGTAAATTTTTTTTCTATTTACGTTTAATCCCATTAACGCTGTAGCATCAGATATAGAAGCTTAACTCCTGTAAGGTTTTGCTATATAAATGTCAAAATTTGACATTTAATGACTTATTCGATTTGAAGAACAACACAACACACGGGGAAGAGTACCGGCAACACGAAAAGAAGAGTTACTGTACTGGTTGAAAATTCTTGTTTTTGCGTGATGCACTTAAAAGATGCTCTTTTATGATGATCTCATCATAATCATCTCACGAGCATCACAAAACAGGAACAGAAACTCTTTTCTACAAGTTCATCGAAACCGAAAAATAGACATTTTTCGCCTGAACCATTACAGAGGAAGTAATGCATCAATCATGCCATGCCGCCAGCTCATTAGGATTGAAAACATTATTGCCGGCTGGAAGCAACAGGAGAAACAATCTCACCCAAACCACCAGTGAGTGCTATTTTGGTTTCGACGCCCAACATTTCGTAATTTTCCTATAATTAATTCACGGGGTGGCCGCGCCGCGGCATCAGCGCACAACAAGCTCACGTAAGAAACCCAAACCAAGCTCACGTACAAACATTGCCTCGCAAAAAAAAAGCCGGCAATTCCAATTTCGCTGTCTGTTTCTACTGACTTTGTTGACTGCCCCCATCATCCTCCCTAAAATCCAACTGCAACACCAGAAACATCACTTCGACTCTGAGTCATTGACGACATTGACTGGCAGCTTTAAAAAAATCCCGCAATAGGGCACCACCATAGCAGCAAGTGGCACACCGTAACCCACTGACTGCCGAAAGGAATTTCTCCATTAGGGATTCAATGGATTTAATGGCAGGTTGTGTGCGGGACGTACTGGGTGCATCCTAAATAATGCGTAACCTCGAGACTCTCGAGTCGAGGGCGGACAAACGAAAGGAAACGAATATGTAAGGTAAGCAATGAGAAAGAGGCTTTAAAGGTGAAGTTACCGTCACAACCACCGCACAATTACAGCACCAGCCAGCAAGGAGATAATGAGCGAAGAAAGACGAAATTGACATAATGGACCTTAGGAGGGGTGATACCACAGGTATGTACGCAATCACAATCTGATGGGTTTTACCTGTGGGTCGATATTGGCCTCCTCCTGTGCGGGAGAAGTTGATTGTCGTTACGTCTGATTGGTGATTTTACAATACCGTGCATACTGTCGTACGAAGAAAACCATGATACAGTATGAAGAGATTCGTTGACAATGTCCATTTTCTAAGCAGCATCCAAAAATGTATTTGTATACTAGAAGTTTGATAGCTGGACAGCTTGGGGACTGTCCATTAATTACGTAAGGGTTTAGGGGGGGGAGGTGGGTTTGGAAAATCTAACGCACCATACAAAAATATTTAGAGTTTCATACAAAAAAATCTTACAAGGAGGTGGGGGGGTGGTGGAGTCAAAAAATCGTACTTAAAATCGCCTTACGTAATAAATGGACAACCCCTTGGCTGTTGTTCATGTTAAAATCTCGCACCCGGTCATCCATGAAGTAATGGATGGATTCGCGTTAATTGGTGAGTTCATTCCATTGCATTGGTTTTTTATGTGAGTGTAGCAGATCTGGCGATACTAATGTCTCAGTCAACACACTATCGCATATGATGTTCAATAGGATGCAAAAGTGGAGGCAATATGCGCACACTACACGCGGTTAAATGTAAGCATGTACGCATAAGGCCTCCACTTTAGCATCCTATTCAACATCATATAAGACTTTGTGTTAGCTGGGGTGGTATCTACGGGCGATCAATAAAGCTCAAGCAAACTAAAGCTTATCGGTGGGAGCTATTAAGAAACCTGATGTCACCCCTTTGTTCACAGTTTCCTTGGATGGAAAACAGGTATTTCTTCTGTTTGCTCTTGCAGAAATTCCGGAATTGAAGACCTCACGGCTTTTCGGGCCCGTATGAAGTTGATCACCAATATTAACTTCTATTTTCGATCAGCCTAGGTGTAGCTGTGTAGTGTCGGTAGCGGTTAGTTCAACTGGCTAAGAATAGCACTACGGACCGCCTGTTCCATTGGTAAGGCATCGTACACATATCACGTAACGCTATAGGGGGAAGGGGGAGTCTAGCTTAGCGTTACAAACCATACAAAATATTTTTGGTTTTCATACAAAAAGCGTTACAAGGGGGGGGGGAGTCTGAAATCGCCGATTTTAGCGTTACGTAATTTGTGTACCATGCCTAAGAGTCCACTAATCAGGTGACCCCTAATTCAAGATGTTCTGCGTCTTTATGCTTACCGTGCCTAGGAATGAATAGTTAGGGGGGTCTTATAAAAACCAAATCGCAAACGGAGCCTGTGGAGTACCAGGGAACCCTCCACAGTATTTTGCCCTTACTGCGCTAACCGGAACAATAGCGCGATGGGCCTTGTGTTTCTCCGAGACAATCAGCTGCCCTTCTTCAATCTCATACTTGAGGCTGAATAAGGACGGGATTATGATTAGTTTAAATTTTCACCTATATGGTTTCACATTATGCGTTTTACACAGTGTATTCTGTGCATCCTCGCCTTTGACGCATTCAAATCGATGCCGATCTGGCTTTATTGTTGTTGTTCTCTTTTGTGCTGTGATTGTTAAGAGTTTAATCTTGCCTAGTTTGGGTAGTGCCTACGGTTAGGATAGCTTAGATCAATCTTCAGCACAAAAAAACAGCAACGATCAATCTTTGCAGACTTATGCAAAATGGTACAGCCCAAGTGGCGTTAGTCCAAGAACCTTACTTTCGTAAGAAAGAAGAATTTCTATCTAGGAAACCTTGTGAATCCGGTGTTTGCTACTTTCAGTAAAAAGGAAATGGCAAACTCGCGTGTAATGCCTCGAGCATGTGTGCTTATCAACAACGCAATCGTTGCTACACTCATCTCTGAACTAACTACTAGAGATGTATATGCTATCACAATCGATGTATCTGTTGGAAACCTCAACAGGATATACGTTTATTGTTCGGTTTATTTACCGCATGATGAACCATCCCCTACGGATGCTTTCAAGCAAGTCATTGAATATTGTACTTTAAAAGGCCTTCCGCTAATTGTTGGTAGTGATGCTAATGCTCACCATATAATTTGGGGCAGCTCAAACATCAATTTGAGAGACTCCAGTTTAATGGAATACTTAAGTAGTACAGATCTTGGATTACTTAACATAGGCAATCGCCCAACCTTCATGGTATCTGCTAGAGAGGAAGTGTTAGACATAACGCTTTGCTCTGGCAGAATTAGTCACGAGCTGACCAATTGGCATGTCTCAGATGAAGAAACTTTATCTGACCACCGCTACATCTTTTTTGAACACTTGAATGCTACTTCGCAAACCTTGCGTTTCAGGAATCCCCGGTCAACCAACTGGGATTTCTTTATCGATTTCATTGCAGCCGAATTTCTAGGATACTCACCATCCATTGACACTCCAAGTGACTTAGATGATGCCGTTGATACTACAATGGCCTTCATCATGGAAGCTTTTGAAGAAGCTTGCCCTCTGCGGTCTGTGCAGACCACAAGAAGAACCCCTTGGTGGAATTCTGATCTGGCGAAACTCAGGAAACAATGTAGAAAGAGTTGGAACAGACGACGTTCGGCTAGATCGGAGGCTTTCAGGTTGGCTCGCAAGGTCTACCAGAAAGCTGATGGTCTGCTTGGTTGAACAAAATCCTTGCAAAATCTAAGGATTTTCAAGTGAACGATCTTCATTTGCCAAATGGTGATTTCCTCTGATGATGAAGTTTTGGAATGTTTATTCAGTACACACTTCCCCGGATGAATGGATGTAATATACATCTTCGGATGAACCTGATGTCTTTTCTTGTAGTTATGACACTCTGGCTTCGGCTCGGAGTATCATAACTTTAGAATCGATTGAATGGGCACTATAAGCTTTGCTCCTTTCAAATCTCCTGGGGCAGATGGGATTTGTCCTATTTTGTTTCAGAAGGGATTTGATTATTTCAAACATGTTTTGCAAAAACTACTTGTTTGAAGTTTTGTTACAGGGTATATTCCCAAATCCTGGCAGGATATTACTGTAAAGTTTATTCCAAAAGTGGGTCGTACGTCGTATGAAGAAGCAAAGAATTTCAGACCTATCAGTTTGACATATTTTCTTCTGAGATGCTTAGAACGCATTGTCGATCATTACATCCGTGATGTTCATCTGGCCAATGTGCCTCTTCATGTAAACCAGCATGCTTACCAATCTGTAAAGTCCACTGTGACTCTTTTGCACAAAATTGTTTACGATATCAAGAAGGCATTCGCTTTCTAGGATATCGATAGTGCCTTTGACAACGTGCCTTTCGATGCCATATTGGAAGCCGCACGGGGTCATGGTATATCTCTAATGATTTCCAATTGGATTCATCGAATGCTCAAAAACCGACATCTCTTCTCGACATTGCGTCAAACGGCGATTAGGAAATTTAGTGTTTGTGGATGCCCCCGAAGGGGAGTCTAGTCACCACTTTTGTGGAATTTCGTAGCAGATACGTTATTGTTAGCCGGTATGTGCATCAGGACCCTTTTCGACCTGATTCAAAACGCTCTCCAGGTAGTTCAGTTCAGGGTTGGTATCGCCAATATAGCCTTTCGGTAAATCCGAATAAAACATTTATTTTTTTTTTCACAGAAAAGCGAAACTGTAATGGTGTTCGACCTTTGCGTCTCTGATTCTGAAACCAATGTGACTGAGCAGGTAAAGTACGTTGGAGTCATTCTTGATTCCAAGCTTTCCTGGACACCTCATGTTGAGTTCAGAATAAAAAAAGCTTGTATGGCCTTCGGTCAATGTCGGCGAACCTTTGGTACAACTTGGGATCTAAAACCCAAGTATATCAAATGGAATTACACAACTGTTGTTCGGCCAATATTGGCCTATGGATGTCTTGTGTGGTGGCAAAAGGGCGAAGTGAGAACGGTCCAATCAAAATTAGGCCATCTCCAAAGGATGTGCTTAATGGAGATGTCTGGAGCGTTCTCTTCAATTCCTACGGCAGCGCTCGAAGTTCTCTTTGACGTTTCCCCACTACATATTCATCTCAAACAAGAAGCACTTTCTTGCACTTACCGTCTATGGGTACTAGAGGAAAGTCCTGTGAACCACAGTTCAACACACACCTCGTTGTTTTCACTTTTGGTGAATTGGGACGAAGTTGTCTTATATCAAGGAGCTGAGTTCAGCAAACGCTGTTAACCTTGTATAAGTACCTGGTCATTCTTCCATCGCTGGAAATGAACTGACTGATGAGTTGGCTCACACTGGAGCATCACATGACTTTATTGGCCTTGAGTCAGCTATTCCGGTATTCTAGTCAGGGAATGAAATTATCGATCACGATCGCGATAGTAGAAAACTCTCCCACACGCATTATCGGCGAAAAAAGACGTGCGATAAATTCAGACCCGGATTTCTCCCGAGAATGTATTTTCGCTCGTTCCGCAGCGCCGAAAATCGATTATCATCAGCAATGAAAAGTTGACTGGTTTGCTTTCTGCTCTTTGTTCGCCTTTCCGTAGTCCCGTCGTCACCGGCTGTAGCTTTTATGTATAAAATTTCTGTCCTCTCTCGAGCAGCTTGTGTGGTCGAGTGCTTATGGTGCGCGCTCATACAAATTTTTGTGGAGGGTCTAGGTTCGAATCCCGTTAGTGGCAAATTTTTGTTATTTGCCTTCTGATAATTATCGCGATAACTTTGCAGGCGATAAAGTTAGATAGCGAAAATGAAAAGAGCGATTTCCAGTTTTCGGCTATCTTTGATCGGGGACAAACAGCAACGACCGATAAACATTTCTCACAGGAAAAGTAAAAACAGAAAAAATCGGTTGCTCGAAAAACGCCGTTTTTCGTCTCAATTTGCTGATAATTTCATTCCCTGATTCTAGTGTTGGGTAAAGCGTTTCCCAACTGGAGGAGAACGTGCCTCTGGAGCCGACCTACTGATACCTGATACTTGAATAGTTTGAATTGAAGTCATGTCGTCAAACAAAATTGTATTGTACTGAGCCATCTCTAGAGGTGGCGAAGTATCAAACAAATCTGTCACAACAGAATTGCAGCATGCTGGTCACAGCGTTGACTGGCCATTGCGGACTCAGCTATCTCATGGTGAATATTCAGCAAGCTTATTCATTTGTATGTGATAGCTGTGAATCCGATTATGGAACTTCGTATCATTTAATGTAACTGTCCAGTTTTTGCGCAACGGCAATTCCGAGTACTCGGTAAACACTTATTAAATGAAACCGACTTCAGAAATTTTCAGAACGTTTTGTTGTTCTTGACCCGCTGTGGTAAAGAGCTATAGGCTCTCTTTACGCTTTATGCGTTATCACCAGGGGATCCGCATGCGGCAAGGTAGGCCTACTGCTCATCTTTTGCGAGTGTGTTAGTGTGACTGGCAACGCGACCAGAAGTCTAGTCGAATCCTGCTTGGAAATCGGTTTGTTTTGTCGATGGGGGTGGCCCGCGAAATCGCATTGTGTTGTTTGGGAAGGCCCGCTCGATGCATGTTAGGTAGGCGTAGTTTGTTCGAGTTTGACGTGCCTGCACCCTCCCTGGTTATCACAGTGCCCTTTTCAGGGCGCTGTTTGAACCCACTGTGGTACGCTTTTGCGTTATTGCTTTCCTGTCCATTTCCTCAGGTAAATGATGAATAGGCTCGTGTTCATGGCGATGGCACAAATTTCCCAAATGGAGGAGAACGTGCCTCTGGAACCGACCTACTGATACCTGATACATGTCAAAATCTCGCACCCGGTCATCCGTGAAGTAATGGATGAATACGTGTCAATAGGTGAGTTCATTCCATTGCATTGGTTCTTTTTGTGAGTGTAGCAGATCTGGCAATACAGGAGTGACATCTTCGGTCAATAAAGCTCAAGCTTATAGGTGGGAGTTACTAAGATGGCTGATATCACCCCTTTGTTCATAGTTCCCTGAGATGGAACACACGTATTTCTTCCGTTTGCTCTTTTAGAAATTCCGAAATTGAAGGCCTCAGAATCCAATTACTAAATTGAATTACTTTTTGGTTTGAACTGCTCGATCAGAATCGGAAATAAAACGAGTGTCACGTCCTATTATATACACAATATCATAGCCAATAACCTGAAGCACCATAAGTGGTTTGTCATACAGTGACATACACATGTGTGTGCACGGCTAATTAAAGTGCAAAGCTCATCGGGGCGTGAATCAGCTGAAAACCACCCATCTCCCGTTTGAAGCCGTTTGCGTTCGTTTATTCTAGCTCCTCCATCAGTATCTATCTCTACATGGTCATCAAATATCCCAATGAACCGGTTGTTGCAACGAACGGGGCCGTCATATTTCACCTGATAGTTGTTAATAAATTGTTCGCACATAGATATCCACACTCTTGACTCGCATGTGGTATTTTTAGAGCATGTGCGTGTTAAATGTGCACAGCAGTAACGGATGGATGGATCGATGTGAACTTCAGCGATCAATAATCTGGGTTCCGTACCAACGAGTACTGCCTTACGTACGGATACGTACATACAGTTGCATTGATAGCCGTGTAAACTGGTTACAGCATTAGAGATGAAATTGCCGAAAAAGGTTCGTCTAAAAGTGCACTGAACTGCAAAGAGCAGCGCACCGCACCAGCGTAACCAATTGCTATTTCGAGGCTCAGCTTCGTTCGACCCGAGTAGGGGAAAATAACTTTGGAATACTAAATAGAGATAGTTCAGAGATATTAACGATAAATGATGTGGTGTTTAAATATCTCAACCAATAACAATAACATATGATTGATACCATGGCAGATAATCATTACTAAAATGAGTTGGAATGAATGCTAATAGTATGCATCTCGAATGTAACAGAGGCTGTATCATCTCTGTTTGGTATTGTAGGAGCATTTCCATTTTTACAAACTGGATGAGGCTTTCTTTAAAAGAAGGAAAGTTAATTTTCATTATGAAAATATTCCTGACAATGCGTGGAACTAAACCTGGCACAACAATTTCAGCAAAGCTTAGCTCTGTAAATTGTTACCTTTAGACTATAGATAGTAGAGTAAACATAGATCCGTGTTGATGAATCCGTTGTATCCAAACGAACTGTCAAAATCTGTATCCAAACGAGCATGACGTCACGATATGGACAACATCAATGGAGCGTATGACGTCATATTCAACCGTCGCACTCTTGAAAATTACTACTTACACGCTTGAAACATTTAAGTCGGCGCTGTCCGCGGATCTATGTTTACTCTACTATCTATACTTTAGACTAAGAAAGGCTAGACTAGCCTTTCTTATGCCGTTTTTCTTTTTTAACCTGGGTTGGAACTGGATTGGCGGAAAATGTGTAAACAAACAACGTCAAACAAACTTTAGTACAAGCGAAACCGAAGTCGGGTTGGGGTTCAAACTGTGATCTCATCCAGTTCCAACCCAGGTTGGAACTGGATCAAAAAGAAAAACGGCATTAGTCTAAAGGTAACAAAGAGTTAGGCACAAGTTATCCTTTCCTTCTCGGTATACCCACCGGTCTATCATTGCTCAAAGTAGGTACAGAGTCCAAATCTTCATCAACACGGTGCGGTGTGGCCGTCATCATCATTATCATTGCCACCATCAACATCATCATCATCATCTCACGCCATCGAATTGCTGTCGATGAAAATTGATTTTCTCTTCATTAAAACTCATCACGCTAGAGGCAGGTATAGGAGGTATGTACAGAGGAAGGTAGATATTGACATGGCTGCTGTTTAACCATAAAGACCGCGGCGGCACGCCGGCAATCTCGGGGACTGCTGTGTCTTGTGCGCTTGCATCGATCGACGACCGGACCGCACCTTGCATCATACACTCGTTTCGTTTGCAAACTCGTCAAGCTCGTGCAGCTCGTTGTAGTAGAGCAGCTTGAATGAATTGAGAACACCTGTACGGAATGCAGCAAATCGCTGCTGGAATGGCAATAAACTTTTGTAGAATTCACTTGCATGCGTGCGGCGAAATTTATTAGTTTAGTGATGGCACATCAACATGAAATGTTTGGCCACACCGATACATCAAGCTTTGTATAGTTTGAAAGGATTGTGACAATATATGGTAGTAATAATATTTTTCGACAACGATTGTGCGACTGTCCGATTGTGACAAGCCTGAGCGAATGGCCATAACTAATAAATAGGATATGGGATCATTTGGGCAGGGTGGACTATTTTGGGCACTTGCTATTATACCTCAGTCAATTTCAATCCGATTACCTTGATCATGGCTAGAAACTGTACGTATCTTATCGTGTCCCAAAAATCAAGTCAATCGGTTAAAAATTGACTGAGATATAGCAGCAAGTGCCCAAAATATTTACAGGGGATAGACAAAATGATCGGGACAGGCAAAGTTTTCACTTTCCAAAAAATGTTCAATGAGCTGTAACTTTTTGAAAAATGCATCAAATATTCTCAAATTTTTACTGTGAGTTGACCAACTAGTTCTGTATCAATGGTCAAAATTTGAAAAAGATCGAACTATTCTGCGCAAAGTTATTAAGATTCTAGAAAAAGGTGTAATTATCCGATAGCCATCTTTGAGCTGTTATATCTTCGGATTGAATGCGTCGAATGCAATGAAATTTTGGCCATTTATGACTTATATGATGAGCTCTGAAAAACGTTGGACTAAACTTGAAATTATTAACAAGAGGCAAAATTTTAGCGATTTCATTTATTTTATGACTTTTTAGTAAATTGATCTATTTTCAATATGTATCCCATTACTTTTTCAATTTATTGCCAACAATTTTGTTACTTTCCTTCAAAACATATTTATATTCAAGTCAATTAGAGGGAATTTATATGAACTATAATTAGTATCTTGAATTTTGAAACGATGTTGAAGTTTTGAATAATTTGGAATTCTAACAGAAAAATAAATTAATCGTTATAATTTTCTTCCGTGTTAAGAATTTTAAGTTAAGTCAAAAGTTTCTCATAGCTTATTATATAAGTCATAAATGGTCAATATTTCATTGCATTCGGTTCATTGAATCCGGAGATATAACAGCTAAAAGTTAGCTATCGGCTAATTATAACTTTTTCTATAATCTTTATAACTTCGTGCAGAATAGCCCGCTCTTGTCCAAATTTTGACCACTGATACACAACTTGTTGATCTACTTACAGTGAAAATTTGATAATATATGATGCACTTTTCGAAAAGTTACAGCTAGTTGAACATTTTTTAGAAAGTGAAAATTTTGCCTGTCCCGATCATTTTGTCTATCCCCTGTAGGTCCCCGGCCTAAATGGTCTTAGTCCCTACATATGAACTCTTCCAACAAAGCTTTTACATGTAGAAATCACCTCTCAAAGTTCTACTCTTGAATCGATGTATAGCAGACGGCCGTACAATTGGTAGTTGGAACACCGTGATCGATACGAACAGCAGTTTGGAGCAGGTTATCGTTTTATCCTTCTGCATAGTGTGAGATGATTGCGGCCATTCAATGGACTACCCTTTGGATAGTCTGGTATATACCCTATATTGTGATGTTAGATGTTCTTCTAGTAATTCCTTCAACAGATTGTTTGCAAATTCTCATAAAATTCTGTCTAAGTTCCTCTAGAAGTTCATTAAGGAGTTTTACCAAAAAATCTTATTCATGAGTTCATCTAAGAATTTCACCAGGCATTGTTCCAGGAGCTTTTTCAATCATTTCTCTATCGATACGTTTTGTTTGTAATCCCTTTTGGGATTCCCCAAGAAGAAGTTCCTTCAGAAATTTGTCCAGGAATAATTCCGTCAGAGATTCATCGAGAATGAGTTCTTTGAGGAGTATCTCCAATAGATCCTTCACGGAACCCTCAAGAAATTCTTTCAATCATGTTTCCAGGAGGAACTCCTCAGATGGTCATTCAAGTGGAGTACTTTCAGGAATTACTCCAGAATAAGTTCCTTCATGTATTCTCTCTCTTCCTTCCGGTATTCCTCCAAAAGTTGAATTTCTGCGAAGATACCTCCAGAAGAAGTTCTTTCGAACTAGGAGAAGTTCCTCAGGGGACTGTATCAGCAGATAGGGGGGCTCGTGCTATTCACGTTAATAGAATGTTTTCCAAAACCCGTCGAACTCAAAGAATTTTACAGCTCTTTTGTACACTAGGGAACTGCGTGAGCGATTCTAATTGGCAGCTGCACTTACACTTTGTACAACGCCTAAATGTAGTCTATTCTAATTCTACTACATATGGAACTAGTTGCCTTTGCGCTGCTGTCACTTTTCTTCCCTGTCCATGAGTCCATGGTAGAATGATGAGCACGAGCATGTTGGTGTGTGGCACTTGTTCCTTTTCCAGTCCGATTAAGGGTCCATTATGAGTTGCCGTTAGTCGATATCCAAGTTTCCGGGTCCGCTAGAGCATATGCTCAGAAAGGGTTCAGGTGTCAGCCGCTCTCGGGGGGAAGAGCAACTGACGAAAAATTGCAAGTGCCGAGGATGGGATCGAACCCGTGACTTTTCAGTTATGAAGAGAACGTGTGGCGACTACGCCACGGGCCCCGGATAAAACTCAAAGTTGACCCCAAAACATTCCCTATCAAACTTAATTATAAGAACAAGTTTCAGCTGATAAAAACCCCTCCTGATGAAGTATTCGTGGTTCCTGCTAAAGTTCTATCACAAATTTCTCCATGAAGAGTTCCATCAAACATTTCTACAAAGGTTCCATAAAGGACTTCTCCAGTGGGAATACCGTCAGGGATTCAGGAACTCCGTTAGGAATTTTTCCAGGACAGGCTTTTCAGAAAATCCCTTCTGCTAAAAAATGCATTAAAAAATTCTTTAAGATGTCGCCTACAATTCCTTCAGTTCCTTCAGACATTCCTTCATGGACTTCATCAAGAAATTCGTTCAAGAGTTAATCAAGGAATTCCTCCAGGAGTTCCTCTAAAAACTCCTGATAGACCTGCTGAAGGTACTCCTGCAAACTTTCCTGGAAGAACTCTTGAAGACATTACTAGAGGAACATTTGGAAGAACATGTGAAAACTCCTGCAGACGCGATTACAGGGAACTGTTGAAGGCAAAGCATCTATTTTTAACCCTAAAAGGGATACCTTCATGGCCTCTGTTTCGTCACCTCGCTGAGTGTGATCCATCAAAGACGAGCTCTGAATGGCGCTTGGGGTCCAATGGACCCAAGTATCCCTTTTAGGGTTAAGGAACTCCCGGAAAAAGATTTTTTTTGGGAAAGGGTAACAGGATTTCCTGAAGGAGTTCCAGTAGAAACTTTTGTTGGATCTTCGGGGTGAACTCCTGGTGAAACTCTTGAAAGAACTGTTGGGAAATCACCAAAACAAACTCATGATTAAAATTTAAGAATAAATAAAAAAACTCTTTCTGTAAAAAAAATATTAATAGGACTGGAGAAGGAACAAGAGCCACACAGCAACATCCTCGTGCTCATCATTCTACCCATGGACAGGGTATAAAAGTGAAAGCAGCGCAAGGCAACCAGTTCGACAAAGTACATTTAGAATAGAATACATTTAGGCAGTACCCTAGTGGACAAAAGAGCTGTAAATTAAGTTAAGTGATTGAAGAATAAAAAAAGTTACTTACATTTTAGGGCCCCCCACAAAAATCGTTTTGCTTGTTAAATATAACTCTACTTTACCTTTTTGCTTAAATACTGTAAAAAAACAAGCACAATTTTTTTTGCTCATCGTATTTGTGACTATGAGGGACCTCCACATCCGCTGCGACCCCGGGCCCCCACAATCCTTAATCCGGGCCTGGTTGTTACACAAATCATAAGCAACAGCATTCGTAGGTAGTACAGTCCTATCTCGCTACTGCTAGGGTTGTTTCCTGCCCGCTCGTTACCAAAGCACAAAGATTTCAGGCTAATCACTGACTCTAAGACTAGATCATATTGCGGACAAAAGCGGTCCTGGTCACATCCTTGCGGCAGCTGGGGCTGAAGAAGGATGATTAGTTGGATGCCTACTTGAGAGAGTAACAGAGACCTCTGACAAGCACTTTTCGAAGCAAAACTGCCGGATCAACCAATTAAAAAGAAAACATTGTACCACCAGGATAACACAATCTGTTATAAGTTTGTTTTTTATCTGGTCAGTTTGCTACTACAGATCGGATTCGATAATCCGAAGTCGGGTTTTAAAGTTTCCTAAACATCATCTGGGGAACAAAATGCCAAGGCAGAAATTTTTTACTACTTCTACTCCTCAGGGCTTGCCTGATGAAGTCTATACTGTCAAGTGTTGTCAAATACTATGAAGCGTGTTAAGGGTATCTCCATCGCCCTATATTTAATATCGGTCGCTTTCTATATTAAGCTTTTTTTCAGCAATTTAAATAGTGGAACTGATATTCATAGTCAGTTACAGTCAGGTTTTTTTACGCGGGGGATAGGGAATCGCGCCACTTGGGCGGAGGCTTCTATTTTCGTCTGTTTTCCGCTATAACTCAGTCAAATTTGTACCAATTGACACAATTTTTGGAATGCGGTGAAATAGGTATAGTATCTACCCGTGCACAACATTTAAAGTGAATTGGTTCAAAATTGACTGAGTTATAGTGGGAAACAGACGAATATAGAAGCCACCGCCCAAGTGGCGCGATACCCTACGTACCGCGTAAAAAAAAACTCAGTTCAAAATCCAAAAAACCGCGTAAAAAAAAGTCTCACCATTTCTCGACGAATCATGCGAAAATAAGACGATGAATTTTTTTTGTATGGAGTTTTCATTTACGCAGCCGCGTAAATGAAAACCGCGTAAAAAAAAAACCTGACTGTACTATAGTAATTGATTTGATTAGATAGGTGAAAACCCTGTTTTTTGTGCTAGTCTAAAACGTAATGTTATTATTTTTAACATATTCGAATATTTCTTGGTAGTCTTTAGTGGGGCAATTCTCGCTGAGACCGGCCCACTATTTACACCTTGTCTTTAAACATGTTTAAGGTGGCGATTTTCTGAAAGTCTTCGCTAAAAAACTGAGAAAAGTGCATTTGGTTAGTTAGAGCCACAACCAGAGATGCCACATATACAGATTTTTCTGTATTATACAGATGTTTGACTTTCTATACAGACAAGATACAGGGTACAGAAAAATACAGATATTTAAAATGTGATACAGATTTCTCCAGAAAGCATATTATTTGAAGTTCTTTTCAATAAATATTATGAAAACTTTGTAAATTGCCGCTCAAACTAAAAATAATTTATGCAAATTTGTTCATTTTCACACATCTTTTAGAAAAATAAATACCAGTAAAAATTAAAAACCGTCAAGAATAGTACATTTTTCTAGTTTCTTTTGAAATCTGGGACTCTGCTATACCCTCAAATACGGCGATACAGAAAAATCTGTATTGATACAGATTTTTGATAAAAATAATCTGGCATCTCTGGCCACAACAAATATTGCCGACCCCTCGATTTTGGTCAAATGGGTGGTCATTTAACCTTTTGAGCCGATTTTTTCCGCCGCTGTCGACGCAACCTCGCTGGTGTCGAACACGTTTGTTATGCTCGGTTTCATCGTCGGGGTCATATATCAGGGTGTCTACTCAATTGTGAAAATGAAATTCCCTGATATTTCCAGGATTTTTCCAGGTTTTGAAAATAATTCCAGGTTCAAGAAACTTACAGAAATATGATTCCGAATTTTTAGAAATTCATAAGGACGTCTTAATAAACACATTTTTTGGGATAATTCTAGTGCAAACTATAATGACTTTTAAGGACAACATTCCACCAACATTTTGGGTGAAAGCTAGAGATGAGATTCTAATTGAATTCTTCAAATAATCTTGGCGGTATGTACTTTAGGAGATCTTTTGCATAAAGAACATTTTGTCTGAGCATTTCTTAAAAAAAATCAGAAGTAATTTCTAAAATATTCTGACAATATTCAAGAAATATTGCTAAAAAAAACAACAAAAAATTACACCAAATTTTAATAAAATATATGCTTGTCCATCCAGCAGAAAATCTTCCGAGAAGTTCCTAAGCCAAAATTTATTAAATATTGTTGAAAACTCCGTTTTAAAAACTGCAACTAACGTTATTAAAATTTTCCAAGAAACCTATAACGTATAGCTTCTCAGATTTCTCTCGCTCGAGTTCGTGAAAACCATGTGGGTGGCTCAGAAACAACTATGAGAATGAGTAGGTTGAATATTCTTTTAGACATTTTTGTTCCGAATCATTCATGAATTGTTCCAAAAACTTCTCAGATATTTTCATATAAAATACTTAATAAAATAATTCTTCCACAAGTTATTTTGTTAAGAGTTTTCAGGAATTATGCTGAAATAGGTACATCTTTAAGTTTCTTTAGGTATTTTTCTAACAATATCTACAGACAGTTGCGAGTTTGTTCGGCAAGTCTCAATAAATAGTTCAATACATTTTCTTCAGGAATCTCTGTCTAATAATCTAATAATGTGCACGATTTGTCCAGGAATTTCTTCAGAAAACTTTCAAGGAATTCTTCATGAGTTATCTCATGATATTAGGAAATAAATCACAAGGAGTTCTGAACCGTAAATTTATGATAATGTCTGAATATTATTTTGTTAATTTTTCCGTATGTCGCTGACTACCGTATCTTCGATTATGTTTTTGGTTTAGTTTTTAGTTTACAAAGATTAAAGCATTTTCAGGTTTTCTTTTACTTTGCAAAATTATATGATTTTCTTTAATCTTTCTAAATTTTTCAAAACATGGCGAAAAAGGTCTTCGAAACAACAAAACAAGTGGAAAGTGTTTCTGAATTTTAGAAAAAAATAGTATTACTTCTTATTGTCCCACTGACCGGAGATTTTCCACTTTGAACAAATAAGACAGAATATTGTACAATATTAAAAACTCACTGCACATGAGTTATTCATACAACAAATATCTGATGAATAATACTTATCGAGCGAGTAATTAGTAGCGGCGCAGCCGAAATTTTTTATCGTTTTGGGGGATTTCTAATTGAAAATTTGTTTTGAAGTGATAAACATAAAAATTCCCTGATTGCCACCAGAATTCCCTGAGAATTCCAGGATTTTTCCAGGTCGAATGAAATTCCCTGATAATTCCAGGTTTTCCAGGTTTTTCCAGGTAGTAGACACCCTGTATATGACCCCTCCGGCTCCAAAGGGTTAAACCGTTATAACTCGAAAGTTTCTCCAAAAATCACCTCAAAATGAATTGTTGTTGAAAAGAGGAAAGATAGAGCTACTATTTACAATAATAAAACCAAAACAAGTTTTTCACCATGATGGCAATCCCCGATTTTCAAAATTTTTGCATCAATTGAAAGCTGGGACATTTATACAAAACATATCAAAAAAATAGAGATGTCTTTTTCTTCTTTAAAAAGTTATCTGCCGTTTTGTAAACCATGCCACTTTTGCGCACTGGGCCCGGTGCCGGTCGTTTACATAAATGCAGCGTTATTTTGCAGTGGTTACGAACACGAATTTAAAATCTGAGGTCACTAACGGAAAGCTGAAGGTTTAAGCTTTTCAAAACACTAAAAAAGTTATAAAAGCAATGTCCGCATTATTGAGAAACAGTCAAAAACGGAAACGAACCTCCGATTTACCCAAATTTTGCGACAGATGCATTTGTGTATACATGCAGGCGTAAACTCGGATGCTGTTACATGTCGTTGCCGGTGCGCATGGAAATGTATGGAGAAAACGTGGCTTAATTTACAAAACTGCAGATAACTTTTGATATGAAAAAAAAAAAAACATCTCTAATTTATAAATGTCTCAACTTTCAATTGATGCAAAAATTTTGAAAATCGGTGGTTCCATCATGTGTGTGTTTTGTGAATGTGTAACTGTTACACATTTTTATGTGGTCTGGAAATAATGCACTTATGGGTAGGGCTTACACATTCTGGGTGCTGAATGGTTTTAGCGTGTAGTAAGGATTCAACACAGACAAACAGACGTAACACTCGCAAAATTTTCATAAAAATTTCATGCAAATTTTAAAATAATCATAGTTATGGGCTTCACAACCACAGGCGCACGCATTGTTCTTCTTTGCGTTTGATGTTTCACACTAGCGCCTTCTGTTGACGATAATGCACAACACAGTGTTTCGTTTTTTTTAACATCTCGTCCTTCGTAATTATAGACAGAATGAGCAGTATAATGCACAGTCAAACTTGTTGTTATAAAGCTTGAATCATTTAATATGTGACTCACTGTTTTATGGCCGGTCAGGAATTAGCTGTTCAAGATATGAGTGAACCAAACCGAAATCATTTTAGCGTTTTTTTTTCTGCAATACATATGCTTAATTTTTAGTAAAAACTTCGATATCATCGTGATTGACCGCTGAGCCGTGGAAGAGGTATTTGTGCCTTCTAAAAGGGAATCAACAGGAATTGACCCCAAAACTCCAGAAAGACAAATTACATGATCGACGGTAGATAGTGTTGTTGATGACGAAGTAGAACAACAGTTTGATGAAAAATTTAAAATAGGAAGTGGAAGAATTCGTGTACTTTGGAGTTCTAGTGACGTGTGATAATGAAGTTGCCCGCAAGACAAGATGGTGTGTTGTAGCTGCTATAGGGACTTCCTACGGACTCCGTAATCAGCTGCAGTACCGTGATTTGCAGACGAAGGCAAAATTCTCGTTGTATTAAACTTTTACTTACAGTTGCTGTATATAGCCATAAGTCTGGGACGTGGAAGGAAATCAACCGGAATGCAATTGGTGTATGTATTTGAATAATACTTGGCGGAGAAGATAAAAAAAGGTATCTGTCGGCGTCACATTGATCACGAGCTATACCAATACCACATTCACACATGCTATTGAATAGGATGCTAAAGTGCAGGCAATATACGTACGCTTTAAACGCGATTAACTGGAAGCATGTACGCATATGACCTCTACTTTCACATTCTACACACTTAAAAATTCTGAAATTTGCAGGTGACGTAAACCATCAACGTACGTAAACATTTCATGATTGAATGGCAAATATGACTCAAATTTACAGCTGTGCTGTAAGTTTGAGTTGGTTGGTGTCACCTAAAAATTACGTGGCTTTTTCTAGGTGTGTATTCTACATCATATACGACTTCGTGTTGGCTGAGAGTAGGGTATCGCGCCACTTGGGCGGTGGCTTCTATATTCGTCTGTTTTCCACTATAACTCAGTCAATTTTGGACCAATTGACTTGAAATGTTGTACACGGGTAGATATTGTCCGTACAGTTGAATCCCAGAATTTTCGACTAGCGAAGTTGGGGTTTTCTCCAAATCCGTGCGTTGGACCTAACTTCGGAAGTGGTGCGCTGTATAGCGGACCAGATTTACTATACAGCGCACTACTTCCGAAGTTAGGTCCGACGCATGGATTTGGAGAAAAATCCAACTTCGCTTGTCGAAAACTCCGATTTTCAACTAAATTGAGAATACTATACCTATCTCACCACATTTCAAAAGTTGTGTCAAATTTGACTGAGTTATAGTGGAAAACAGACGAATATAGAAGCCACCGCCCAAGTGGCGCGATTCCCTATATAGAGACGTGTATATTGTTCAGCTAACAAAAAACGGCAGACTGCGTTGGGCTGGTCGAGAATGATAAGCGAATATAATATTCTGTAGGGAACCAGGGAAAGGCCAGCGACTCTGAGGCAGTATACGTAATGGCTGTTTGCGATTAAACAGCACCATATAGTTATAAACATCGAAGGTGACTGGAAGCGATTAGTCCAGAACATGTTCCAATTGATAGGGATGCTTCATTCAGCCTAGATTCGAAGTGAATTGTACCAGAGAAGAGAAAGAAATCTACAACAAATTTTGAAATAAAGATCAAAGTGATAATGGTTTGATAGATATAAGAGGTAAAAGGACTGAAGATAAAATCTAAAATTAACTCATGGAACTTGATTATCATGTCATATTTTTTGCCCATATTCACATAGTCAAAGTTCAATATTTTTTCCCAAGTTGACAATCAACTGAAACTTAGATCTTGTGTTGTATTGAATAAAATTGGTCACATATATGCAGATGCGCCAGATATAAGCTAGTACATGCTGATGTTGTCAATGGTGGCTACGTCGACTATGCGATCATGAACAGTTTAGCTCTAGTAAGATCTAACCAACAGCAGCGAGCTATTCGTGTCATCTTCAAATCATCGATTTTTGCTAAAGGTCAGATTTTGCAGGAATTATTTCTTGATATTGTTTTCAGTTCTTTAACTTTTTATATAAAAATTTGTTGAAGTTTTGATCATCAGTACTTGACATCCACCCGGGTAATCCATTGAGTAACAAGTATGCTAATATTTTAGAACGCTGAAGAACGTTAAATTTGTAAGTCATCGAGATTTGCGAATCTGAGATTTTCCCAACACTAATTCCTAGAAAATTGTAGGTAGAGTGTCCTTCCCGGGACATCCCGGGACAAGAATTCCCGGGATTTGAGTGATTTCGGGATTTCCCGAATCCCGGGATATCATTTCAGAAATCCCGACAATCCCGGGAATCCCGGGATGAAGACAATTTGTAGATAAAACTGCCAAATATCAAGACAAAAACTTTACCTGGCCATTTTCACTTTCGAAATATGAGCGGTTTTCTCACACACCACCATCGGGCTTTGGACACTAGGTCATACTTGAAAAAAAAAAAAAATCAATCATTCATGATAAACTTGGTATCATGTTATGCATTTCATTCATATTTTTGTATTTATTGGTTTATTCAGTAGCAGCAAGAACAAACTGGGCATAGCCCACATACCATATTACATTGTCATTTTGGAAATCTGAGACCAAACTTTTACTATATTATGTAAACAATTTGAATTTTTCAGAAGAGAATTAATGAATCTCAATAACAAGTACAAAAGTTTTAAAATTATGGAAAACCGCAATTGCAAAAAGAGTCCAACCTTTTGTATTGAAATATTCGGATACTAGGAGTTCAAAAGGTACTCTAAAGTTATATTGAAGTGCGATTTTTACGATACATATCAAAAATACAAACATCTTCCGTAGCGATATAATACAGATTATGATAATTATTAGATATCGGTAGAAAATTACTTGCAATAAATTAACTACTAAATAGTTGATAACGGACTGTTCTTGGCGAACATAACGTTGATACTTTTATATGTATTTCGTTATTGACATTTGTACATCAAGTAGTAGTGCAGTACATTGTATAGACATTTTATAATACTTCTTGTGATGGATACAGAAATAACCATAACTTAAAAAATGAATATTTCAACTGCACAAAAGCTAAACAAATCAATTTTCTGGGTTTTATTGAAATTTAAAAAAATCCCGGGACCCCGGGATTTCCCGGGATTAGATAAGTATTTTGTCCCGAATCCCGGGACACGAAAGTTGGCCGGGAAATGGACACTCTAATTGTAGGTTCTCTTTCGCTACGTTTTCTTAACGATATCTAAAATAGCTTTACACGGTTCTACCACTAACCGATTAAGATTTGGACCAGTCAGTGTCTGCTAACCGGTTAAAATTGTTTACACTTCCCCATTCTGCTGCTGCCACTACCGGTGTTGTATACTTTGCCGATGCGGCGGTAATAGATCCGTTTGAAGACTATAAAAATAAATTATACGATCGCATATTTCGGCGGACTGCCCAATACGTATCATCCCCCGAGATCTCCCATCTATACACGTAATATCCACAGCTCTCTCGCACTCGGATAAATAGCTCAACAATGGTGCAGCAGCGATATTTATACAACTTTCCCACCGTAATTGATGGCGATGTGTGCTCAGTGTGGTTTACTGCTGCTGGCTGGGGGTATCATTTAAAAACTACACTTGGTTCAAGTGTGGCCCCCTTCCGGCATATTTCGTCTTTCACACGTTTACCCACGTACCTACGGATATTGTGGCGCGTCTCATTAGAACCGCAACGGCTCATTTGCAAGTTTCGTCTATTAAAATGCTAGCGGGGCTGCCAGTTGTTCGTCCGGCATTGAACTATTTAATTTCGAATCTTGTTTTTATTTTTAGATGGCTTACCTCAGCCAACCGTCAATCTTCGGGGATCTTCAAACCCACGGGCTGATCTCGTTGAACTGTGCTGGTGCTCTGGTCAGGTGCAGCGAAAGAGAAAGTGATTGTCATTATCTTTCGTTCGACTTGCACCTGATCGAACCACATCGGAGTGGAAGCGCGCGGCCATACAAGAGTGGCGAAATGCTCGAAATATTTTACTGACAATTACTGCAACTCGGAGCAGCGCACAATGGGATCGGATTGGGAAAAAGACGGTCAAAACTGTTTGAAGGCGCAAGGTGGTAAGTCATGTAAACTGCAAATTATGTGAGTTTACACAATATATCATGTGAATTTGTGTTGCATGTTTTGTAATCACACTGATTCATGTTAGATAAGATGGTAGATAACGGTAATTTACTTGACTTCCTTGGGCATACACAGATAAAAATAATGAGATTTACACGCAAGAGACTTCGTAGAACAATGTACTAGCGTAGCATCAATAATTAAGTCAACAGAAGGCAATGAACGCAACATCCATACATTGTTTTCCGATAGCATGCTTCTGAACTGAGATAATAGCAAGAGAATGTAACTCTTTGCAAATGAATGATCCCATCCCTGCTTACATGTCATGTAAACTTCATTTTAGTAATGTAAACTTAGTGTTATAATGGCTTACATGATATATCATGTAAATTTGTGTTATATATCATATAAATTCTAAGAGTCATGCTGAATTAAGGGGCCGTTCATGAACCACGTAGACTTTTTGGGGGAAGGGGGGGGGGTCTGGTCAAAGTCTACAAATTTCAAAAATTTCGTATGGACAAAAGTCTACGAGGGGGGTTTCTGAGATGACCAAATTTTGGTCTACGTGGTTTATGAATAGCCCCTGACATATAATACAAGTTTACATGATATTGCATAACTTTTACAAAATATGTCATGTAAACTTTTGTGATATCCCACGCTTTAATTATGTGCATCATCTGTCACAGAATTTTACACTCTTTTTTATCTGTGTAGGGCACTTTCGTGCCTGCCATACAATTACAATATACACATGCAAAATAACCATTGGCAGAGGAAGCTCTCAGTTAAAAACTGTGGAAGTATCCAAAAACACTATCCTAAGAAGTATGCTTTACCCCCATTGTGACGTTACGCCATGGAGATCAAGAAGAAATTCTACTAAACAGGTTATAGTGAACTACTGTGTTAAACTGTTCAAACATAAAAATACACATTTGATCCTCATTCAGACAACTTCATCCCTTTGTGCTACACTTCCATCATTCCACCATGGCATGACCACCATCGCCGAGGCAGGCGTCGTCGCTGTTGTCGTCATCATCCGAAAGCAGTGCGATTATTTATTTTGAAAACCAACGAAACAAGCGAAGCGAATATTGCGGCAGGAGTTGCCCACCGAAATGGTCGGACATACACGATGGGTACGTTGTAGGAAGGTATCTCTACCACACTACCAGTTCACCATCGTTCGTTGGTTGGCGTTGGATGAGCTGTGTTCGTTGACCCCTGCGATGATTGTGGCCGCACTTGTTGGGTTTTCTTTGAAGCTCATCCTGCCTTTTTGAATTTGAAGTGCTTTTTGCGATCATTATGTTTATGAACGGTCGGAGTATTCGATCATGGCGCAGTAATGCACAATGTTAAGGACAACGTAGGTATTGAAACAGATACGAACTCAATCATAAAGTGGAAATCCAAACATTTTAATATTTCGTTATAATCAAATAGGATTTGGAATAGAATCATAGATATGCTCTCTGATAGACACAAGAACTTATGATTTACTCAAAGTGCTAAGTTTTGGTATAATACTCCGTATGGCCAATTATGATCTTCAATTAACTCAATGTACATATGAATTATTGGTTGGATTATAAAAAAGTCCACACTTATATGAAAAACAAAAATTTCGAAAAATGCCAAGTCTTACCTCCTAGATCAGTTGTTATGGACTCCCAGAAACTACGTTCAAAATTTGAGGAAACTCGGTTGAGCAAGGGGGCACTCAAAACGCTTAAAGTTTGTATGGGAAAACTCGGCCAAGTGTATACAAAAATTTTAAGTTTTCTAATTTTGCCGCTAGGTATCGCTGTAAGCGTTCAATAAATAAACCATTTCGTATTATTGTAGATGACGATATGTCAAAGAACTTTGTTCAAGATCGCGAAGTGATCCGACGGCTGTGAAAAAAGTTATACCCTATGCAAAGTGAGGCAAAGTATTGAGATTTCATTATTGATATTATTCCTTTACATGTAATTGGAAAAACAACAATAAAGTTTATCCTCACTTTACCAAGGTTATAATTTTTTTCACAGATGTTGGATCACTTTGCGGTTTTCGACAAAGTTGTATGGCATATTGTCACCTACAATAATACCAAAGGTTTTGATTATTGAACGCTTACAGCGCCACCTAGCGGTAAAATTAAAAACCTAAAATTTCTGCATACATTTGGCCAAGTTTTCCCGTACAATCTTCAAGCGTTTTGAGCGCCCCCTTAGGCTTAATTGATTTAGCTCAAATTTTGAACGTAACTTCTGGGAGTCCAAAATAACTGATTCAGGAGGTAAGACTTGACATTTTTTGAAATTTTTGTTTTTCATATAAGTGTGGGCCACCTTAATTTACATACATTTCATTAAACTGGCCGTTCTTATAACCCTTCTTGAATGGCCCTCGCCTACGTGTGTTTCATGTGTCCGGCGGACGCGATAACCCAACAAGTATCGTGTTGCTTCCAAACGCCCAAACAACAGGTGACGCGGTTTCAGATGTAAATTTTTATTGTTCATTATATCTCATACGGGAGGTCACTTGACTAGCAGAGTCAACCGTATCTGGCAAGTCATCTCGTGATGACGGGCACAGAGACGTGTTTGTATCATTTTAACTGCGGTCACATCCCTGTAAATAACTAGTATCGTAGTGGCCTCGTCGTAGCAAATGGTTCCTAATATCTACATGAAGCAGTAATAGTTTTTTTTTATGACGGGTCTAGCGTATGAATTTTTAGCAACCTATTTAATTGCTTGAAGTTCTAAGCTTTGGGCTAGGATAAGCAATTGGTACGTTGATTTGAGTTGCATAATGAACCGGACGGGAAAAGTAGGTCTTTATGATACTGAATTGAGTAGTTTTAAATAGAAATATGATACTGAATTGCATAAAAGTTAATTATGAACGTAATGAGTGATTTAGGTATTGAGGGCTTGCATCCCTTCAATAATTTCAATTGAAAAACATTATTGCAATTGCAAGGTGGCCGAGGTTGTTTGTAGAAATCTAATCGGGCGAATAGTAAACGTTACGAGTCACGACCTATTCAAATCGGGGGAATTCAGGAAATTAGAATTTCAGTCAGGGAATTAGAAGTGGCAATTGCTTTCGTTTTTAGTAAGCTTCGTAAATGCATCCATAATCTGTCAACATCAAATTCAAACGTTGAAAACGGTTTCTTAAACACAAATCTCATTTCGTTATTACTTTCTCTGTACATGATATAGCTGATTTTTAGGTTTATCCGAGGGTAAAATAAGGGTTTTCTCAATAAGGTATTTTTAGGGAAAGCCTTGGAGAAGTTAATTAATTTATGTCATCAATTCAGTGTTGCCAGTTTCACGCAAAACACCTCAACAGACCCAGTGCAGAAAAAGGTAGCTCCATATTAAATCTAAACAGAAGAGATTTCAGGGTAATGACTGTTCGGATGACTGGGGGTTCATTCAAATATTACGTAACGCAAAATTTGACAATTTTGGACCCCCTCCCTCCCCCACGTAACAATTTTTGTATGGAAAATTTTAAAATTTTGTATGAAGCGTAACACAGCACTGAACCCCCTCCCTCCCCCCATAGCGTTACGTAATATTTGAACGAACCCTGGCCACTGCCCGAGTAAAAATAATCTAAGCAAGATTGGAAAAAATCCAATCCCTCGAGTGTCGTTTCTGTCACACGGAAAACGAAACTGCTCTACATTTACTGTTCAACTATGGACTGCTATCCAATCAGAGATTGGCCGTATTTGGTAAAAGGCTTTAGAACCCTTAGGGTCGATTTCTTCACCTCGGCTTAACCGGTAAGCCAAGCTTACTTACCTTACCGGTCAGGCTAAGGCCGGGGTGGCCTCTGCTGTACATAGTAGCCGCCTCCATTCCATTCTGTCCATGGAAGTTTGTCTCCAGTTTCGCACTCTGCGTAGGGTCCGCAGATCGTCCTCCACTTGGTCGACCCACCTAGCTCGCTGCGCTCCATGTCTTCTTGTACCGGTCGGATGACTATCGAGAACCATTTTAGTCGGGTTGCTATCCGACATCCTGATGACGTGACCCGCCCACCGTAGCCTCCCGATTTTCGCGGTATGGACGATGGTTGGTTCTCCCAGCAGCTGATGCAGCTCGTGGTTCATTCGCCTTCTCCAAGTCCCGTCTTCCATCTGCACTCCGCCGTAGATGGTACGCAACACCTTCCGTTCGAAAACTCCAAGGGCGCGTTGGTCCTCTGCACGTAGGGTCCATGTTTCGTGCCCATAGAGGACGACCGGTCTAATCAACGTTTTGTAGATGGTTAACTTCGTGTTACGGCGAACTTTATTCGATCGTAGAGTTCTGCGGAGTCCAAAGTAGGCACGATTACCTGCCACAATGCGCCTCTGAATTTCTCTGCTGGTGTTGTTGTCGGCGGTCACCAGTGAGCCCAAGTACACGAATTCTTCAACCGCCTCGATTTCATCACCGTCGATATGAATTCGGGGTGGCGGGCGCGGTGATTCCTCCCTGATGCCCTTCGCTATCATGTACTTTATCTTCGACACGTTAATGACTAATCCGATTCGGCTGGCTTCACTCTTTAGTCGGATGTACGTTTCCGCCATCGTCTCAAATTTACGAGCAATAATATCAATATCATCGGCGAAACCAAGCAGCTGAACGGACTTCGTGAAAATCGTCCCACTCGTGTTTATCCCCGCTCTTCTTATTACACCCTCCAAAGCAATGTTGAACAGCAAGCACGAAAGACCATCACCTTGCCGTAACCCTCTGCGAGATTCGAAGGGACTCGAGAGCGTCCCTGATACTCGAACTACGCACATCACTCGATCCATCGTCGCCTTGATCAACCGTATCAGTTTATCCGGGAATCCGTATTCGTGCATAATCTGCCATAGCTGTTCTCGATCGATTGTATCATACGCCGATTTGAAATCGATGAACAAGTGATGTGTGGGCACGTTGTATTCGCGGCATTTCTGCAACACCTGGCGGATGGCGAACATCTGGTCCGTTATAGCGCGTTCACCCATAAATCCAGCCTGATATTGCCCCACGAACTCTCTTGCAATCGGTGATAGTCGGCGACATAAAATTTGAGAGAGTATCTTGTAGGCAGCGCTCAGTAGTGTGATCGCGCGATAGTTCCCGCAATCCAACTTGTCGCCCTTTTTGTAGATGGGACACACGATACCTTCCATCCATTCCTCCGGTAATACTTCCTCCTCCCAAATCTTGGTAATGACCCAGTGTAGTGCTCTCACCAGTGCTTCTCCATCGTATTTTAGAAGCTCGCTTGGTAGTTGATCTGCTCCAGCGGCTTTGTTGTTTTTCAACCGGCCAACCTCCTCCTCAATCTCTTGAAGGTCAGGGGCCGGAAGTCTTTCGTCCTGTGCACATACTACAAGATCTGTTACCACGCCACCTTCGGTACTTGCAACGTCGCCATTGAGGTGCTCATCGTAATGTTGCCGCCACCTCTCGACCACCTCACGCTCGCTCGTGAGAATATTCCCGTGATTATCTCGGCACATGTCGGCTTGTGGCACAAAGCCTCTGCGCGAGCGGTTCAGCTTCTCGTAGAACTTTCGTGTTTCCTTAGCGCGGTGCAGCTCTTCCATCGCTTCGCGATCTCGTTCTTCCTGCTGGCGCTTCTTCATCCGGAAGACTGAGTTCTGCCTGTTCCGCGCCTTTTTGTAACGTGCCTCATTCGCTCTCGTACGGTGTTGCAGCATTCTCGCCCATGCTGCATTCTTCTCGTTTTTCAACTGTTCACATTCGCCGTCATACCAGTCGTTTCTGTGATTCGGTGTCGCGAAGCCTAGTGCTGTAGCCGATGTACTACCTATGGCGGATCGGATATCCCTCCAGCCATCTTCAAGTGTAGCTGCGCCAAGCTGCTCTTCCGTTGGTAGAGCCACTGCTAACTGCTGCGCGTAGTCTTGAGCCACTTCTACGTTACGAAGTTGCTCGATCTTGAGCCGCGGCGTTCGACTTCGACGCGTGGTGATAACTGTCGAAAGTTTTGAGCGCATGCATACAGCGACTAAGTAGTGATCCGAATCTATATTCGCACTGCGGTATGTGCGGACATTGGTTATATCTGAGAAGAATTTACCGTCGATTAGAACGTGGTCGATTTGGTTTTCTGTTTGATGGTCGGGTGATCTCCAGGTGCCTTTGTGGATATCTTTGCGGGGGAAGAAGGTGCTTTGGACTACCATGCCACGGGAGGCTGCAAAGTTTACGCATCGCTAGCCGTTATAATTCGATACGGCGTGCAGGCTGTTTCGCCCGATTACCGGTCTGTACATTTCCTCCCTTCCTACCTGCGCGTTCATGTTGCCGACAACGATTTTCACGTCACGCGGCGAGCAACCATCGTATGTTTGCTCTAACTGCGCGTAGAACGCTTCTTTCTCGTCATCGGGTCTCCCTTCGTGTGGGCAGTGGACGTTGATGATGCTATAGTTGAAGAAACGGCTCTTAACTCTCAACATGCACATCCTTGCGTTGATCGGCTGCCACCCGATCACACGTTGTCGCATCTTGCCCAACACTATAAATCCTGTTCCCAGTTCATTGGTGGTGCCACAGCTTTGGTAGAAGGTAGCCGCTCGATGCCCGCTTTTCCACACTTTCTGTCCAGTCCAACAAAGTTCCTGCAACGCCACGATGTCAAAGTTGCGGGGATGTAGTTCGTCGTAGATTATCCTGTCACATCCTGCGAAACCTAGTGACTTGCAATTCCATGTTCCAAGTTTCCAATCGTAGTCCTTATTTCGTCGCGTGGGTCTTTGCCGATTGTATCGAGTCGTATTTTCTCCTATGTTATTCGCAATGGGGATTTTTACGGGTGGCTTATTGGGCCTACGCCAACACTCCTGTCTCGCCGGAGGGCCATCGTGCCAGTTCTGTTTAACGTCCCAACCAACACTAGGACGACCACGCTAACGGGGCTACCACCTTGGATCTAGCTGGGCGTGGTGCAGCGTTTCTTACTCAGCCGCTGGATGCCAGAACAGACGCTGTTTGAGCCGCACCTCCTTGGTGAACAGACACTCGGATCGTACCTCCTCAATCTAGCTGAAGTCAGAAGGACAACAGTGCCCAGGCTGCACTACCAGCTAAGCACACAACTCTTAGCTGGCGGTCTTTGTCAAGCCAAGCTTACCCATACAGATAAACCAGGTTTAACGCTTAAGCCAGGGTGAAGAAATCGGCCCTTATAAACTTTGTGAAGTAACGCCAACAGGATTATAAACCACTAGTGTGTGCAGTTTTTTTCTTATTCCTCGCTCATTCAATTTGTTAAACTCAATAAAAAACGAAATAAACAAGGGGGCAAGTGTTGACAATACTTAAATGTCAAAATGAACTTGCAATAAATAGTTATGTGTGTAAACAAAGACAAATCCTACCCTAGTGACACTCCAAAGAAAAAAAAAATCCTAATGCCTCTGAAATATTTTGGTACTGAAATAATTTGGCAGGTACTTCATGATAAAAACTGAAATACCGAGGGTTTCATTTCTTACAATATGAAGCATAACATGTATGCTATATTTACCTGAATGCAGTCTCAGGAGCTTTTAGAAGCTGTGATAGTAATTATTAATAAGTGATACCATCTTATTTCATTAAAACAACTCCTAAATACGCGTTTCATATAGGGTTTGTGGTATTTTTTCTGGGATTAACAATGTTGCCCTTGAAATTCTCAAAATTTTTGAATGAACTATAGATTGTTCAATTTTACTATTTCATTAATATTTACTAAAGATCCCATCAAACTCAAAAAACACCAAGAATGTTTTACGCATGTGAAAAAAAAAATAGAAATAAAAGGGCTCGTTCAAACGAACCACTGTATGCAACTCTATCCGTATGTTACAAAACGTTGATTTGTTTTTGCTTTAGCGTGGACCATGTGAATAATTCCAATAGTTTTAATGATAATCTGAGAAAGAAGATAAATAACATGTACACAGGAAATACTCTTCAGGGAGTCTTGAATTTCAGAACCTAAGCGGCATGTTCTTCCAACATAGAATACTCAAGAAATCGTCTGTTCCGGTGTTTGAGTTACTAGGTTTGTAAAGCTAAATGAGATATTTTTCTTGGGAAGGACTGTATGAAATAGATATCAACAGATAAATACAGGAATGTATGAAATGCCTTATAAGACAAAATTCCCGGTACGATTCAGTTTGAAGAGTCAAATATTTCTAGCATATTGCTATAGGTATTATTACTTACCATATAATTGTTGATCGCTTGCTTCCGTAAATACCAAATTCCAGATTCCGCTTCTCCTGATTACCTCCTGCAAGGGTATTTGTGGCACTGATATTGCAAAGCGGTTTTAAAACTTATTTATGTAGTAATTTTCACTTGCACGACTGCTATACTAATGTGCAGTTTTTGCTGCTGCAGATCACCTGAATATCACTGTGCACTGCTTAGCTACCACCATACGCGTATTGAACACCTAGCTAGGGCCACTCCCGTATTTTCCTTCCCATAGGTCTGACCGTCTTCCAATGGATTTCCTTCAGCCAGAAAAGTTGCGAGAAATCGATCGATAAAATTTTCCTCCCGTGCGGGCACACTATTCACACTGTGTGTGCCTTGTTGTTGGTGATACGCCTCTTTTTCTTCTGCCCTGATGGCCCCGTTGGTCGCGTTGCTTGTTGTTCCACCACTGGACTGGTGTAGTTCCCTCCTGTTCCCTCCTCCGCACACTATCACCGGAAACGGGCGATGATTCCGCGGAACGTTTTCCTCCCGGGGGACTGACGAAAACTTTTCATATCACACTACTATAGCAAGGCAATTTCCGGCAATTTTAACGTGAAGAGAAGCGATAAGGAAAACCGACGCGATCACCACCAATCAATTACTCGCGCTTTGCTGCAGCAGCAGTACTCCACGCACCCAAAAACAGCAGCAACGAACGAACGGGAGAAAAACTTGAAACTGCCGTCGCCCCAGTCCAGTAAACGTCAAACTCGTTGCCTCCGCGTCTGCGGGTCGTTTACTTTACAAGTGTGTGCGTGGAACGAAACTTCAAAGCCAAGGGACCATTCACAAGCTGAGTAACAAAATTGGGTTCTAAAAAGCGCTGGACGGAATAGAGCTCCCGCATAGAAAAATACAATTCATGGTATCTTTCATATCATAGGAAGTTGGTTCGTGGAATAATAACCATACATCTTATAATATGTTTATGATTGCATGGTTGAGTAAGATAAAATTAATTATTCAATACTTTTCAGGGATTATCACACTTAAAATAATGATTCATTGAATGATACGTATATAGTTTTAAATCATACGTTTTTGCGTCCTTGATTTGATTTATGTGAAAATTGAAGAGTTATTGGACAAGAAATCATTTTTTCAGCTTTCTAGATATAGAAACCACATCATTTTGACTCTTACGCTTGTTAATCAGGCCGAAAAAGTCGTGCGGTCCTGAGGGGAGATGATTCCACACCGAGTTCCACACCTCTACTTGCAGATCCGGAACACGGGCGTCAATGCAGGTAATTCTAATAAAATGCGAAGAACACGTGTGCTTGGGTGATCAGATCATATTATGCTTTTGGTCGAAATACGAAGTGACCGAACGTGCGAAAATTGATTTTCAACCTACTTAGAAATGTCGCAACTCAATTTGGATTAGTGCATATTGTTGCTATTAATTAGCTTAATGATGCGCAACAGAAAAAATAGATTAAAATTTACTTCGCAGCTGCAACTTCGCATGTGCTTCTAGCGACGACTTCGATTTGGTGGTGCGACGATAATATTACAAACGCAGCAACTATTTCGAAGGCCACATTTCCAAGTAAGTTGTGGATATGCATTTGCCTAGACAAAGCCAACTTACCTTCCACATCCTGCAGCGGCATTCTATGACTGTTCCTCTCGCAGCTCATCCTTATCAGCTAATTTAACAAAATCGATTTCTTGCCAACCACGAGCACTACGTCGATGTGGTCTCACGGACAAGCACTGCGCGAGGATACAGGAAACCAGCCGAATACCGATCCATCCTCGGATCCACCACAGAACTGCAGTTCAATTCTCTACGGTGTGATAAAAAAAACTTCAGCATAAAAAAACAGAACGGATCACGTCACGAACTTTGACAGTTGGTAAAGCAGAATGATTCCGCAGGGGTGTGCTTTTTTATACTCGGTAATGCAGAATTACGAAATATTTCAAGCTTGTTTATATTATTCAGTGTATCATAAAGTTAACGATAAAGTGATTATAATGTGAATGATTTGAGAAGTTTTTTTGTTCGTGGAAAAGGCCATTTTTGAATGGTAACGATACTTAACAACCCATTCGGTCTATCGTTGAAACCCCAAATATGATACATGTTATCACCAATATGATTCACAGTATCATTGATTTATCATCCATATAATGATACCACGAATAATCGGAAAACGATAAACTGTATCAGAATCGTATGATACCATTTTATTCGGGCTTGCTGACGTTTATTCACCTCTCTCTTTCAAGCATGCAGGCGGGATAGGATTTGTTTTCATCGGGAAACCTTTCCTGATGGCAACAAATCCTATTCCGCCTGCATGTTTGAAAGAGAAAGGTGAATGAACGTCAGCAAGCTCTATTATAGAGGTTGCTGATGATTGAAATCTGTCTCTTTCTGGCTCACATATGTTTTCATCAGGAAACTGTTTCCTGATGAAAACATATGTGAGCCAGAAAGAGATAGATTTCCATCATTAGCAACCTCTATTCAGCCTATCTTGATACATGGGATTGCTTGCCTGAATCGGTGAAGGAGTCGTTTTTCTTCGATCGCAGTACGCAGTTGCGAAGAAATGACAATTCAAATGACAGTCACTGTAGAAAGTTTTTGCCAGGAATCGGTCAAGAACTTTCAAGAGCGATTCCTTTAACTGTTTGCAGATCAGAAGGAATTTCGCAGCCTATCTTGATGCATGGGAAATTCCTTGACTAAACCGCTCAAGAAATCGTTTTTATCTTCTATCGCAGTACGCAGTTACGAAGGAATGACAGTTCAAATGGCAGTTGCCGTAGAACATTTCTGCCAGGAATCGCTCAAGAAGTTTCTTGAGCGATTTCTTTTTAACACGAAACTAGGCTTAAACACGGAACAGGGCTTAAAGGTTCTATTAGCCTTGACGGAAGCAAAAATGCACTCACTCCAATGGGAAATCCCATTTGTATCTGTCACCGTGTGCGATCAAAAGTATAAACAAACGTGTTTTGTCTCGTTTTTTCTCACGTTTGTCATACGACTTCCGCCAGGCGGCAGCACTGCAACGCCGTCAAGGCCTATAAATTATGGAAAATTTATTTAAATGTAGGGGAACAAAGCAGGCATGGGCAAAACACCAAACCGTGCCGCACCGGTGGCGTGTTTGCCCGTAAACACACCACCGTGTGTGTTCATATCACCACCTTCGTTCAGCTTCTACTGATGAACACGCAGTGCGACTGGCGAAACACTCGTGTCGGTGTTATAACTCGAGCCTCAGTTTCGGCTCCGTGTTTCAGTTTTGCTTGGGCACAGAGGCCGAGTGTTTCCGATTGTATGAAACACCAAAGCAATGAGCTCAGCCGCAGTGCGTGGTAGCTTGGCTGCAGCAGAGCAACTGAGTCAGAAGGGACGAGAAAGACACAAAAGGAGCCGCCAAGTACTTCACTCTCGTCGTCGACCAACAGCATTTGCAACTGGTGCTGGAGAATGAACGGCACCGAGCGCTTGAACTCGCACGAGTGTTTTGCATAATCGGAAACACTCGGGCTCCGTGTTACCCGAAGCGTCAAACACCGTGCCCAGTGCCTGAGCACCGCCACCGACACCGGTGTTGAGCCAGACACGGTGCGTGTTCGTTCTTAAACACGGAGAGCTAGGTGGTGGCTTGGCACCCACGGTGGTGTGTTTGAGCATCGACTCCTCGTGCAGTGCAGTGTTTGGACATGTCTGGAACAAAGTCCAAAATGCCAAAATGGGGTAAAATAGTCCAACGCATAAAAAAAACATTCCTGACATTGCATAAAACATCCTTCTAGGCAGGCAGACAGGCAAAAAAACCTACGGAAAATCTTTTGATTTCCCAATGAGAATTGCCAGCTTCCGGTTGTTCTTGCTTATGGGTATAGTACGTTGATCTCAAGAAATTTCTTGGCCTATCTCGATACGTGGAAAATTCAGGTGAGGAATCGCTCAAGATATGATAAAGCATCGCTTTGTTTCGGATCCTACACGAAAAAAAAAATTCCATATTGAATATATAAGAAAATGTTATACATTTTTGCCATTTCGTTTTTCTAATGAAGCTCATTCGAATGCGTTATTTGAAACATAACATGTGATGAATAAAAAGTATAAGTTTGAACTTATGAATGCCATTCGCACTTTGTAATAAATTGTAATAGAATTTCCTAATTGTATGTATGCATCAAACCCAATAAAATCTATTACCGTATATTTTGTTAAAAAATCTTTTTTTTCTAATTTTTACTAAAAAAATGAAGTTTTGTTTACGATTCGTATATAATTTATTTATTCTTTCATTAAAATCAACATAGCTACAGCATATACTGAAGATAAAACCTCGCTAAAAACAGGCACAAAATCATGAATGCCAGCCGGAAACAAGGGGAATGACATATCCTTTTCTAACCGGAATATCCACATTTATCCGTATCTAACCGTCGTTAACCGCGTCCAACTTCTGCTCACTTAGCAGCTCGCTTAGCAACGGTTAGCGACGGTTAGAAACGGATAAATGCGGATATTCCGGTTAGAAAAGGATGTCATTCCCCTTGGCCTGAAACAGGGTTCGCCGCCTTTTTCCAGTCGGTACGCTGAGAAGCAGCGGAGCTAACCAGCATTTACCCTCCGGCAGGAAACAAGCGGGTGTCTGTGCCTCAGTTATCCGGAGTGTCGAAGGCGAGGTCGGAAGGCAGCGGAGCAGGGAGTCTCGTTCCGACAATGGGGGATGCAAACTCCTGTGAGCCGGATCATGAAGTAGCAGTGCCAGCTGGAGCCTCCGCTCCGGCAGCAAAAGGCGGGTGGTAGTGCTCTTAGTTCGCCGGAGTATCGAGGAGACGGAGCCAGCTAGGATCTACACTCCGGAAGCGGGTAAATCCGCCCTTTGCCAGTTGGAGCGCCGAGGAGTAGCGAAGCCAGCCGGAATCTCCGCTCCGGCTGCGACCAAGCGAGTGGCTCCGCCGTTTGCCTGCCGTCTGGTATTGGGAGGGAATCTCTTAAGATTCTCTGGCCTTGATTCTGTCTGTGAAGTTAGTCACGGCAATGTAACCTGCTGAAAATAAATTATGAATAAGCTATCAGTTCAAAAAAGGTAGTAGAACACCTACCGTGATCTCCGAGCGCTGTTCCGCAGGTTTCTAGAACTCCTTTTTACATTGCTGGCGGCGAAATGCAACGTGCCACGATGACCTACGTTGAAAAAAAATTGGCGCCGTTTTGGTTTTGTCTTTCAAAACAAAACCTTAGAGAATTTATTAGTTGAATCTTATACTTCTCTAGCCATAACACAAAACTTATACATGGTATAAGGAAATGTTATGGCTATTATTAAGTTATTGAATGAACACAATTTGTTGACTTTATAAAATCAATAACGTCGTTTCTAATAAAAAACATGAATCAATCTTCATGAATAAAATCATTAAATTATTTTTCGTGTAGTACGGAGTTGAAACGGAACGTCAAATCAAATGGGGCTTGCTGTGCTAAACTTCTTGACCATTCCGGTCACGGAATAATAATGCACTGAACGAAAATTACTTGAGCGATTCCGTTTGAAGTGCATGTCCATACCTCGCATTACATAGCAAAAAAAAGTTGTTTAATATTTACTAGACCGGCCCAAATACAAAAATGTCGAAAAATTCCACGGGGCACCCTCTAGAATCGTGCCTTTGGATAAGAAGAACAATCTGTGAAAGATTCAGCTCAATCGGTTGAAAACTGAGCTTGCGCGCTACATCATAGGCAGCTATGTAATTCTACATTGTCTCGATACTCACCCACATGCGTGAGCAATGAAAATGAAGGACAACATAGCCGCCTATGATGTAGTGAGCAAGTTTCGAACGGCAAACACGTGCTGCATGTAACAACCGAGAGTAAACGGGAGAAGATGTCCTAATCCTGGTTTCGACTAAAACCGCAACTAAATTAAGTTTTATCAAGATATGGTCTTCTACAAAGTTGTTCATTAGGGTATCAACTGAAATTCTTTCAATTGGGTTCTTTAGGGGTATCCAGATTATTCCATAATCGGAATCCCCGTCCAAACATTAGTCAAAATCCAAAATTTCATAATTTTCGATGCCCGGGAACTATTTTTAAAATGCATTTAAAGTTTGGATGGGGATTTTTTTTTGTTCGGGATGAACTGTCATTTTATCGATTGAACTGTCATTCTATCCACAAAAATAAAAACTGTTTTGTTTATTTAACCATCAAAACAAAGGTATTGGAACGCAATAAAATCACGTTATACTCAGAAAAATGAGCTCTTTCTATTAGGATATAGAAAATAGCAATATTTTGTTCACTAAACAACCCAATTCTGAGTCAAATCGAACTCGCCAAACCGGTGTGCCGTATCAGATCAGATTTTTATCAGGGACAAAATTAAAAATTGGACAATTTGCACAAAATAGAACAAAAATTTAACTTTTTTTTTTTGTAAACCGCGCCTTTCGAGGCGACCCCCCTGAACTGACTTTACGATCCCCCAGGGGGCCGCGGACCACCGCACAGTGGGAAAAAACCGACCCAAAAAGGCACCTAATTATTGCGGCTGATTGCGATCTTTGAAGCCCATCTTTTCCGAATGGAAAAATGCCAAGGAATCGATTGGTGATAGTTTCATTCACCGGAATTGAGTGTAAGTGTCCATTTTGCCCCATTTTCCCCTAAAAAACACTGTTTTTCTGAATTAAGTAATGGTTTCAACTGATTGCGGCTAACCAACCATTTTTTTATTGATGTAGAATTGACAGATGCATTCTATGAAGCATACCTCGATCTGTATCTTTGACTGTAAGTGCCCATTTTGCCTCATTTTCCCCTGAAAATACCGTTTTTCTGGATTAAAAAATAGTTTCAACTGATTGCGGCTAACCAACCATTTTTTTCTTGATGTAGAATTTACAGATGCATTCTATGGGACACACCTTGATTTGTGTCATTGAATGAAAGTGCCCATTTTGCCTCATTTTCCCCTAAGATACTATTTTTCTGAATGAAAAAAATGGTTTCAACTGATTGCGGCCAACCAACCAATTTTTACCTGATGTAGAATTAATCAGCACATACTTTGCGGTGCACCTCGATATATGTCATTGACTGGAAGTGCCCATTTTGCCTCATTTTCCCCTAAAAATAATGTTTTTTCTGAATTAAAAATTAGTATCAACTGATTTCTGCATACCTACCATATTTTTCTTGATGTATAATTGGCAGGAACATTTCATGAGGCACACCTCGATCCGTGTCATTGACTGGAAGTGCCCATTTTGATCCATTTTCCCCTATAAATACTGTTTTCCTGGATTAAAAATAGTTTTAACTGATTGCGGCTAACCAACCAATTTTTACCTGATGTAGAATCAAAAGGCGCATGCTTTGGGCACACATTGATCTGTGTCGTTGACTACTCATTTTGTCTTATTTTCCCCTAAAAATACTATTTTTCTAAATTATACAATTGTATCAACTGATTGCGGCTAAACAATCAATTTTTACTTGATGTAGAATTAACCGGCACATACTTTAAGGTGCACCTCGTTCTGTGTCTTTGGGTGGTAGTGCCCATTTTGCTCCATTTTCCCCTAAACTACGGATTTTCTGGATTTTAAAATAGTTTCAATTGATTGCAGCTAATCAATATTTTTTCCTGATGTAGAATCGACCTATACTATGGGATATGCCTCGCGATACACCTGCTTGGTTAACCGCAATTAGTTGGAACTAATAAGGGGAAAATGGGGTGAAACGGGCAATTTCAGACTAACGCATAGCGCGAGGTGTATTCCATAATATGCATAGGTCGATTCTATTTCAGGAAAAAATATTGGTTAGTTGCAATCAATTGAAACTATTTTTAAATCCAGAAAACCCGTAGCTTAGGGGAAAATGAAGCCAAATACGCACCACCACCCAAAGACACAGAACGAGGTGTGCCCCAAAATATGCGCCGGTTAATTCTACATCAAGCAAAAATCGATTGGTTAGCCGCAATCAGTTGAAACATGTCTTTAATTCAGAATAATAGTATTTTTAGGGGAACATGGGGCAAAATGGGTACTTCCAGTCAAAGACACAGATCGAGGTGCGTCCCAAAGCATGCGCCGGTAAATTCTAAATTAGATTGAAAATGGTTGGTTAGCCGCAATCAGTTAAAACTATTTTTAATCCAGAAAAACAGCTTTTTAGGGGAAAATGGTGCAAAATGAGCACTTCCAATCAATAACACGGATCGAGGTGTGCCTCATGAAATGTTCCTGCCAATTCTACATCAAGAAAAATATGGTAGGTATGCAGCAATCAGTTGATACTAATTTTTAATTCAGAAAAAACAGTACTTTTAGGGGAAAATGAGGCAAAATGGGCACTTCCAGTCAATGACATATATCGAGGTGCACCGCAAAGTATGTGCCGATTAATTCTACATCAGGTAAAAATTGGTTGGTTGGCCACAATCAGTTGAAGCCATTTTTTTCATTCAGAAAAATAGTATCTTAGGGAAAAATGAGGCAAAATGGGCACTTTCATTCAATGACGCAAATCAAGGTGTGTCCCATAGAATGCATCTGTAAATTCTACATCAAGAAAAAATGGTTGGTTAGCCGCAATCAGTTGAAACTATTTTTTAATCCAGAAAAACAGTATTTTTAGGGGAAAATGAGGCAAAATGGGCACTTACAGTCAAAGATACAGATCGAGGTATGCTCCATAGAATGCACCTGTCAATTCTACATCAATAAAAAATTGGTTGGTTAGCCGCAATCAGTTGAAACCATTATTTAATTCAGAAAAACAGTGTTTTTTAGGGGAAAATTGGACAAAATGGACACTTACACTCAATTCCGGTGAATGAAACTATCACCAATCGATTCCTTGGCATTTTTCCATTCGGAAAAGATGGGCTTCAAAGATCGCAATCAGCCGCAATAATTAGGTGCCTTTTTGGGTCGGTTTTTTCCCACTGTGCACCGGTTGGGAATCCGTGATGTAGTGTTTTGTTTAAATTTGCACTTTGTCAAGAATTTGTGAGAACACTGTTAACATCTTTTGTGCTCTCGTAGGTGAATTTCTTGCATGAGGTTCAAATCGAGGTTTAAATTCGTGAGATTTTTTTAGAGAACTCAATTTCAAGTTAGTTTTAAATTTAAAATTAGTTTAAAGAAATTTTTCTTGAGATTTTCACGGATTCATTCATACAAAAATGTGTCGTCTCCCTCGATTCTTCCATGGTATTTTCGTTGGGGCAACTGCACTAAAATGCATTAAAAAATTGACAGCTGCATCTGACATTACGTCCGCGGGCAACCACCCGATGTCCACAAAGGAGCGAATGCAAAAAATGCTCCTCTCCCTTGTGCCCAGTTTAGGCATCCGCAAAGGTTTGGTTATCAGCTCGCTTTTTCGACCGAAAAAGGTCTGTGTTCCTTCGTTATCAGATTCGTTGATCGCGCGGTTCGGTTCCAACTTTACGTTACGCCACCGGTACAGGATGAACGTGGCCTATTTCCGGCAGCTGCCCAACGAAGAGCAATGTGCCATCTGTTTTCATCTGTCGAGCGAACGGTACCGGATTGATAAGGTGTTCAACTTTTCGAGGAATGTCACGGAGAACATCGATGCCAGCCTGGAACGGATGCGGGCCAACATCGAAAAGGAGGTAAAGAAAAAGACGAACAAAAAGAAGAAAAATAAGAGTGAGCCGGTGGAAGGATCGCTAGAAGCGAGTAGCAGCAGTAAAGAGGAACAGGCTTTGCCGAAAGTTAGCGTTCGGTTCTTCGACGTGGGAAGCGAACAGGACGTCAAAGATATGGCCATTGCGGACCTGCTGAACAAGATCCGGGACGAAGAGCAGATTTTGTTGAAAATTATGGATGACGATTTCCGGATAGACTACAATTCACCTGTTGTGCAGACCATAAATCTACCTCAATCGATTCTGGCGGGGTTCTATGTGTACCCATCGAAGCTGGAGCTGCTATTCGCCGAAAAGGACCAATCCGAG